>NC_080192.1:139278294-139582448 GCF_030028045.1 Hippopotamus amphibius kiboko | reverse complement strand
TGGAAGCTTAGTTTATTTGCATAACACATTTATTGTGTTGTAAAGCAAGCATTTAATTATATGTTTCCCTTTACCTTAGATGTGTCCCACAAATTTTGATATTTTATGTTTTTTTCTTAAAATTTTCATTCCAATACAAGCATTTTCTAATCCCTCATATGATTTCTTCTTTAACAGATGCTTTATTTAAAATTGTGTGGTTTAATTTTCATCTACATGGGAATTTTCCAGACATCTTGAAATGTGATGGTGTTAGGAAGTAGGGCCTTTGAGAGGTGATTAGATCAGGAGGTTGGGGATCTCATGAATGGGATTAGTGCCCTTATGAAAGCGATCAGAGAACTCCATTGCCCCTTCCTCCATGTGAGGACACAGCTTGAAGTCCACTGTCTAAAAACCAGGAGGTGAGTTCTTCCCAGACATGAGTGTTTTGGAGCCTTGAACTTGGACTTTTTAGCCTCTAGAACTATGAGATACCCAGTCTATGATATTCTGTCACAGTAGCCTGAGTGGACTAAGAACATAGTTTTATTTTTTAGTACTTTATTCATATTATTTCATTGTCTTTGGGTTTACATAATATACAACAAGAAGTTATTTTTTGTTTTTTGTTTTTTTTTTTTTTTGGTAATTCTTATATTTGTTCCTCTTTATATAAATTTTTTTTATTTCTATGATTGCCATCATGATTTTCTCATCTGAGTTTCAATGAACTCCTTGGGCTTATGTATCAGAGTTATTATAAAATCTTTTTCTGAAAGTTCAACAACTAAATCATCCCTGACTCTGCTTCTGTTGATTGATTGATTTCTTTAGAAGAGGTCATTTTTAATTCCTTTTTTAATGTATCTCTTAATTTTTGACTGAATGCTGGTTTTATTCTTTGCATAAAATCAGTGAAGGCTGAAGTAAGTCATAAGGGGCACACCTTTTCCCCCATCAGGCCATGAGTATGGGGTATTGAGTCAATCCAGTCAGAAGATGTTCTGGGTTTGGATTATGTTATTGCTTTTGAAAATGAGAGCTGCCCTTTCGCTGTCCTCAGAGAAATAAATAGCCATGTCATCAGCTGCCTGTAGAAAAGTTTCTTCTAGGACCAGAGGGTCTGAGTCAAACAACTCAGGCATCCTCAGAGAACTGAGGGTATCATGGTCCCTCAGAAGCAAGAGGTGATGGCACAGCCTCTACCTCAGGGATAGCTGTAGCCAAGTGATGATTGGTCACCTTCTTGCATGGGTAGGAGATTCTGCAGATGCTTAGGGGAGTTCTGTCCACATAATTGTCAGTCACAGTCTGCTTTAAATCACTCTTTAGGACTAACTGGCCAGAGCATCAGGGAAACCTGCACAACCCAGTGGACATTTTCTTTACGATTTCCTGCTTTTACCAGTGGTAATCAGTGTAGTGATCTGCTCCCACTCTACACTGCTTTTTGATACCATGTGGTTGGGCTGCGTGAGCTGCAAGCTCCTGGTCGTCTCCTGGTCCCACTTTCACTATTTGTATTGTAGCAGTTCCCACTGAGAACATCTCTTACAACCAAAAATGCTTCGATTTTTACAGTCAAGAAGTAGTCCATATATTTAAAACATTTAGTTTCACAATATACTTAACTGTACCAGTTAAAACTATTCAGTGTGTATATAGAATGCCCATCCAATAAACAAGATAAGATTTATTTTAAGGGTCACAATGGTATAGCCGATTGGTAGTACTCTTACTTGAAAAATGTGTCAACAAGGGTGAGGAAGCTTTGACGACCTTGAGAGGGGATCAAAAGTCCAATGTAGTCAACCCATCAGAAGCAGGTGGGACCAATGACCAATGTAACATGGCCTCTTTCTTTGCAAGTCAAATGGGCCAGCCTTTAGCAAAAGATACAAGTCTGGTATACAGTACTGATTTCATTAGAAAATAGAGTCCTTTTATTTGTAAGAGAGGGCAATTTTTCATTAATTGATAGAAGGATTCTGTGTGAGCAATCCAGTCACAAAGTTCCAAGAAAAAACCCTTAGAGTTTTGTCAGGGTGTATCAGTCACTCCTTGGGAGATGCATGAATACACCATTGAGGTTGACCTGCCAACTAACACTACATTACACAACAGTGGACATCAAAAGGAGAGACATTTGTGCTAAATTTTGATCTACCAACTGATGGAAAATAGTGGATATGCCTAGAAAAGAGGAATTTTCTATCATTTTTATGAGCATTCATGGTACAAAATTGTAATATGTCAATTCTAATTATACAATTTCACAGGCTCAGAGGCTTTACTCACAGGTCATTTTAACTTTTCATTTTTCTTTTTTTGCAAGTTTTGCATAGACAACTTATACCAAAATATACCAAGGAATTTCACAGGCATTTCAGAGGCTTCAGCAGCTATTGCCAAGATATCATCTTATCCTTTTGGCTGGGAGCTGAGGGAGTGCAGGGGAGGACAGCCAGCCAGTGACTGGAGAAGTAGGAAAGTGTTTTTCCTTAAAGCTACTTGGTTAGGAGGATGGGGGAAGGCAGGCATGCAAAAAGAGCAGCTTCTCACCAGTAAGCATAGGTGCACACTTACTTTGGGTTTTAAGTGGCTGACAGCTCAACATTGACAAATGAACTTTCAGGAACTAAGCCATCTTTGGGAACCTGGTTTCAATCCTACTTCTTGCTTCTCAGTCTCAAACTCTCACTAACACATTCTGATCCTGTGAGTCTTCTACTCACCCCTAACCTGACCTATGTGCCCCTTAACAGGCAGCACAGTGGAGGACCCTCAACCCCCCTCCCACCACTGGAGTGACCCGGTGCCACCAGATTCCAGGGAGTCTTATGATTTATCCTAACCTGCCCCACACAGCCGCTTCTGTCCTTTCTCCAAGAAAGGCAGTGGGGCCGTCCTGACTCAGCTGGGGTGACAAATAAGTCAAGTGGTTAAGTAGTACTTAGAGCACCACTACCACAGCTGCTTGATTGTTCTGTGATTCTTTCATAGGTTCCTCCCTTAGGGACACAGTGCGCCCAAGGGGCTGAGTTAATGTATGACTTAGAAAGTATAAGCAGGATCAGCATGGTGTCCACTTTCTACTTCCTGCACGGCAACACCAAACAGGAGGAACCCGATGACCAAACAGGAGGAACCCGATGACAGAAGAGACAGCATTGGGTTATCCTGTCATGGTGAAGCTACTTTTTACACCATCGATAAGAGCAACTTTAGAAAGTAGGATAGCACCCCATGAAATACTCTCTAATTTTTACATAGTACTGACTCTTACTTTAAAGAACTTCAGGATGGTT
Source organism: Hippopotamus amphibius kiboko (assembly GCF_030028045.1). Classification (NCBI taxonomy): domain Eukaryota; kingdom Metazoa; phylum Chordata; class Mammalia; order Artiodactyla; family Hippopotamidae; genus Hippopotamus; species Hippopotamus amphibius. The sequence goes on along the minus strand of NC_080192.1, from coordinate 139,579,158 downwards.
AATAGTACCATCTTATAATAATGCAGATTTTACTAATATAGTTGAACTCGGATCAGATCTCCTCTCTAATTTCTATGGTCTGTTCAGTTACCACCCTATGTCATGATGGTTCTTTGAAATCTTCCATGGACCAAATTCATCTTATCCCAGAGATATATCTAAGCTCATTTGGAATCTAATAGATGAATGCATGATGCTTATACTAACCTTCTACTAAATTAATAACCTAATTTAGAAAAGAGTAATAAAAAGTCCCCTATGAAAAATAGAAGTTCTATCTCTCTTGAACTAATGATCTTCAAAGTTACTGATCAAAATTAAAAGTAGTGTATAAAAAAAGCTTGTTTTAGTATACTGCATGCTATTTTATATATGAGCTGAAAGAAATTCAATATGTTTTTAAGACTATGACATAAAATATATGCTAAATGTTTGTGTTATAGTATGAGCTCAATTATTTAACGTCAATAGTTCAATGTCTTTTAAAACATATGCATTTATCTACATTTTCTGCATAATCTATAACTTTCTTCTAAATATATGTATGAAGCCCAGACAAGTATTATACTTGTGCTAGCATATATATATAGTTGTATATGAATATATTATATAATATATTTAATAGTGAAACATTAAAAACTCAAGTTAGAATAAAAAGTTTAGAGTTTGAAAAAATTTCCATTAAATATAAAAAATAAAGACATTATAAATTTTATACCTGGGCTTTAACCCTGGCTTTTCTACTTAAAACAGTGTGACTTTTTTTTTATCTTGTTTGTCCTGACACTTTAGTTAATTCATACATAAAATAGAATGAATAACACACCTTTCACATATTTATGTGAAATAAATGACACAAATATATTCGCACATTATTTGATATGTTTTACATGCATAGATATGATACTCAATAATTTTATAAATAAAACTAAGATACTTTATTGAAATACTTTGTAACTAACTCGTTTTGTCTCTGTATATTTTGGGAGGAAAGTTAATATTTTGCTTTCAAAATTTCTGAGATAGGTGTTGCCTTAGGTTCATATTTACCAAATTCTTCCCCTGAAATACATTTACATAAGTGCAAAACAATAAAAAATAATTTGGACAAGAAAACTTTATCTAAATTAAAAGTGTGGGGGGGTGCAGAATTTTATATCACAGGTTTTAAAGAGTAATCCCCAAACAGGATAATTTGGGGAAGAGAACAAGGACACAGAAATTTATATGCCATTGTACACGGGAGGTAAGCAAAAGACATTCACAAGGGCCTTAATAAGAACCCCCAAGCTGGATAATTTGGATTTGGAGACAACACATAAGGCTCATTTCGTTCATAAGGGAAAAAATACAGGCAAGACAAAAGGTAACATTTCATGTTTGTAAGCCATTCTTCTTTTGCCAAAATCAATCTCCTAATTGGAAAGAATGAGGCCAAATATATGTCTACAGCAGCAATGGAACCAAATTTGTAGCTGCTGATAAAAACGAATTGTGCATGTATAATACTGTGTTGGCCAAAAAACTGGCTTTTTACCATGGGACCCAAATCTCCTCAAAGCAAAGGACAAAGGACTAAATTAGGAGAGGAACCTCTCCTTTACATGAAGTATAAAAATTGCCCTGGTAGGTTCAGAGTGAGCACATGTTGACAGATTAAAAAAAAAAAAAAAAAAAATGGCACCTGTACAAAGTTTCAGGTTGTAGATGTTCAGAGTTACATTCCTCTCCCATAGTTGAAGGGCTAAAAATAGCATAAAAATTTACCTTCAGTCTTGCAACTCAAAGTTAAAAAATAACTGTCTAAACTCATCAGGTAAAAATGGAGGAAAATCGTTGCGATTCCACCATCTATGCATTGTTTTACCAAATAGAAAACCAAAGGTACACATAAATGTTCCCATACAAAACAGATTTAAGAAATACAAACCTCAGGGACACACAAATGCATGTAAGCATACTCTCACCAACTAAAACTACACATGGATTAATGAATGATATTTAAAAAAAAAAAAAAGACTCAAAGCGCAGCATTCCAAATATTGAGAAACTCACTTAAGAATTATATCTATCTGAACTTCCTAGGTAGTGCAGTGGTTAAGAATCTGCCTGCCAGTACAGGCAGGAAAATACCACATGTGGAGCAACTAAGCCTGTGCACCACAACTATTGAGCCCATGTGCCACAACTACTAAAGCCCATGTGCCTAGATCCTGTGCTCCACAATAAGAGAAGCCACCACAATGAGGAGACTGCACACCACAATGAAGAGTAGCCCCCCACTCACCGCAACTAGAGAAAGCCCATGTGCAGCAACAAAGACCCAATGCAGCCAATAAATAAATAAATAAATAATTTAAAAAATTCTATCTATCTTAGGTAATATACAAATTATTTAAAATATTACTGTTTTTCCATTTCAGGAAAATTAAAGAGATGGACACAATAAAATAGTTGATTAAGAAAGTGTAAAGAAAACAATGTGAGGCAAAAAGAAAAGAAAGAGATGGTGGAGCTAAGTGTATAAATTAAGAAAACATTTAATGCTATCGCTAAACTCTGATTAACCAAATCAAAGTGATGCTGTGGAAAATGTAAACAAATAACATGTGATAGAGGCTTATGAAAACTACACCAGTTACAAAGGAAATGCATACAGTGATTGAAGTGACTAGAGGAAAATTGAGAGAAATGGAAGATAGACAGTAGAATACTTACAGAGCCCTGATTAGTGTAAATTCAAGAAAACATATCAAATGATACATTAGGATAATATCAAATATGAAAGAAAATGTTACTGAAATGAAGACACAGATATGCAGATAGGGAGTCTCACTGTATTCCAAGAAAATGAAATTAACAACCAGAACTATATATATGTAAATATATATAGTGATGTAGTCAACTGAACTCCACAGTAAAAAAAAGTGCAAAATTTTATACTGCAAGAAATGTTGCAGCTCATTTAAAAGGAGAACTATAACTGGCCTCCAAAGTATTCAAATTAATAAAACAATATCAGAGAAAATAAATATCTACAACATCGTGAGGGGAATATGGTGTGTGACCTGAATTTCTGTATTCCGTCATGTTTTAATGTATAAAGGCAAGGAAAAAACACTGTTACATGTATCAGGTCTTAGGAGTTTTATTATACGTGTAGCTTTACCGAAACATTGACTTGAAAACATAATCTTATTAAACAATATACAAATGAAGGTCAAGAACACATGCATGTGAAAATAAAGACTTAAAGACTTGTTATAAGATTTAAATCCACATAATTACAGAATTACATTTAATTCAATGAGATGATTATGGTCATAAAACAGAAAGCTTATTATATACTTAGCAAAGAGTTTGCATAGTGCACAAATGATGATTGAAATAAAATAACTATGAACTAGTATTTCTGGAGTGCTTCCAAGATGCCAGACAATATCACAAGATGTCAAAAAAAAAAAAAAAAATTAAAGGAAAGACATGAGCTTTTTGGCCCAGGACTGGAAAATACATTCCTCATACTGTGTTTGAAATGGGAAAAATAATATTTGCATGAAATCAAGCACATTACATTTGACATAATGGTTACATGGTCTCCTCAGCTGTAGAGGCTTCTGCTTAATCTCATAGATCTGCTAAACTAAATTTTTCCAGGTGTACAGACCAGGAATCTGGATTGTACACAGGCTGCCAAGGTAATTTTATTCACACCAAAAGTGGTACATTACTCTTCTCAATAGATGGGAAAGTCAATAGGTAACTGAAATGAAGAGTAAGAAAGAACAGAATACTGTGTCCTATAAATATCCAGGATATAGTAGCTACCTAGAAATATCTATGATGCAAATAGCCTTTAAACTAGAATTCGGGCTATGGGCAGAATTTTTATATTTTGTGAGAGGCATAAGGACACACCTTTCGTAATACGGAATTTAAGAGGTAAAACAAACTTAGTTCAGCCTTATCATGGGTACATAGTGAGAAGTGACATGACAATCTTTTCTGTTGTCACAACAAACCTTTTCTTTTCAGAATGATATTTATTTATCTCATTAGCAACATGTGCTAATAATAATGTGCGAATATTTCATTCATGTTCTCAATTTCAAATTTCTTGATTTTCTTAGCATGAACCCAGTCTCTTGGATGATCTTATGTTGATAAGTGCTTTTAATATTTAGAATCTTCTTTAATTGTATAAAAACTAGCTTTCCTTTAATAAATGTATACATATAAAATTAACTCATGTTTTTGACAATACTTTCTGGGGGGCTTAATTGATTCAATAGACGAATATGTGGTAAAAACTTCATTAAGTACAAGGCATAAAAGGGAAACTAAAAATAGGTAAGATCTATTTCTGCCTAATTAGCCCTTGGTTGAATATGCACAATTTAGATGTTATTGAAATATCCCAGATATAATTTCTTTTATAATAGTGGGCCATGAGACTTGGAATATATAATATAATCTGTTTGAGAGATTAAGTGTATAGCTTTCTAAATAAAGTGTATTCTAACTTGCATGTTATCTTCGATGATTAGCTGCTAATTAAATAGAAGATACTACAGAAAACATATGTTTTGACTTGCATACTAAAATATAGTTCACTTTGACACAAGGAAACAAATAGCTCTCCCTGAAGCAAGAATAAATCTATAGGTAAGATTGCACATAGCCTTTTCAGAAATGAGTAAATTTCACAGCTTTATTTATTGATAATCCCCTGGCATTTTTCATAGCTTGTATGAGGTAAGGACTGCAAATTCTTTAGAAAAGTAAAAGAGGCCAGAATAACAGATGAAGTTTCAGAAGCACATGCAATGTTTCAAGTTAGAACTAGAAATACTAATATTTTACAAACAATAAAATAAATTCTTATTTTGCACATCACTTGTAACATGTATCAAATATCCCAAAAAAGTATTTAAACTGTTGACCAAGCTATTGTTTTCAATGAAATTTTATAATAAACTATATATGAGCACCTAAAGTATTTTATAATAAACTATAATATGAGCACCTAAAGTGTTCATATTTGATATGATAAACATAAATATTTGGTCCGTAAAAAGCAGTGTGTTGAATATTCTTTGTTTTATGTTCTAGAGAGTTCAAAAGTTTTGGTGGATTTATTTATAAACAAATAATTGAATCCAACATCTCACTTTATGTAGTAGCTGCTTCCTGTAAATCTTCTGAGGTAAGAATTTTCATTTTCTTTGTCCTTATTTGCTACATCCCTGTATGATACCTGTTTTCTCCAACACTCATGGCATTCTGCCATGAATAACATTGTATTTGCAGTCTGTTTTTTTGTAATTGAAAAGAAAATCTTTCCTCTTTTACCTGCTCCCTCCAAAAAGAGAAGAAAAAACCTCCCAATGAATAAGTAAAGCCTGACAATCAGATTGAGGGTTAAATTTGTGGGTGGGTAGAGTTTTATATTAACAAACTTGGTTGAAAAATGTTTGCTTCAAAATTGGACAAAGTGCACTTTAAAAATAAAAAAATAGACTACATTTAGAAAGACTAATAATTGACTCCTATAAAACCATCTTTAGAAGAATCAAAAAATTAAGATGCAATATTGGCTTACAGAAATATGGCACTAGTGCTTTTTGTAGCCATGCTCTTCAGTCTTGTGCTAAGACATATCTAGTGCACACATTTGAAGGGCAATTGCCTGGAGCTCAAACTACAGCCACAAAATAAACAGAAAAAAAGTGGCCCACAGAGACTGAACTAAATGACAATCATATAGCTCCGTGTTTTAGTTAATTAAATTAATAGGATTTAGTATTGTCTGTTACAAACTCTTTTTTCAGTTGTCTAGCAAGTCTATTCACATATGATAAAGTTGATTTTTTCAAAATATTACCATTTTGTCATATCTGTCTTGTCATATCATCATTATAGAGACTACTACCCATATTTCTTAGTGAAATAAAAACTGTTTTAAGTTATTTCTATGTGCATGTAATCAGAACTATTATGTTTCTTATTACTTCAACAGACTTCAATTTATTCTAAAATATCTTGGCCACAAAATCAAAATCCTTTTACTTCTTAATCATATCTTTAATAAAACAGTGAGGGGTTTAGATTTGTGAAAATAGCTTTGGCTTTACAAAAAAAGGAGTAAGATTAAAAAAATTTTTATAACATGAAAAATACATAAGAAATTAAGTGCTATCTCATAGAAGATGAAAATTTAATTGAACTAAAGTATTTTTTAGACTTACGTAGCATTGTCTTCTCAAGAAATGTCATCTTTTCCAGTACACAGAAGAGCCAGCCAGGTCACATATACACATCACTGTTCCAGCTTGTGAAAACTGTTCGGCAACATACTAAGGTTTCATTGGAGAATAAACATGGACCATACTAACCGAGTGTCTGTAGTCTAGTGGAACTGAAAGAAAAACCAAGTGCACCAAGACAAAATAGCATTTCAGATATTTTCATAGGAAAAACTACAGAATGCTGTAGAGGATTTGAGGAGGGGTCTCTAAGAACACACCCAGGACTCAGAGATTTTCTTTGAGAGCTGATACTGGAGTGTATTAGTTTTCTACTGCTGCATAACAAATTACCCTCCAAATGTACTGCCTTAAAACAAGTTGCATTTATTATCTCAATTTCTGTGGCTCTAACTAGGTCCAACTCAACCATGAGGGAAGGAAAAATAATCAAGGGCAGGTCCACTAACAATTAAGGATCACTGGGAGCCATGTCAAAAGTTTCCTACACAAAAGAAGAATTAGGTAAAAGAAGGAGCCAAAAGAAGAAACATACAAAAATCATATGCATGTAGATATTGATAAATATATTTTATAGAGCATGCAACCAGTATCATAAATTTATCTAATTTTTCGATTAATAGATTTTATCAATCATTAAATACCAAAGGAATTTTATAGTTAATTTCCTTTTAAACTTATATGTGTGTTTTTTAATGTGTATATTTGTATAAATACACGTTGGAAGTGGAGTGTCTGATTTTGCGTGACCTCTTTTTTCTATCTGTTTTTTTTTTTTTTTTTGATAGGTAAGAAGAGGATTTATTTAGAAACACACTCCACAGACAGAGTGTGGGCCATCTCAGAAGGTGAGAAAGGCAGCAAAGTATGGGATTGTCAGTTTTTAAAGGGGTGGTTAGTTCCATAGGCTAGTGAGTGGGAGGAGTATTCCAGCTATTTTGGGGAAGAGGCAGGGATTTCCAGGAACTGGCCTCCACTCACCTTTTGATCCTTAGGTTTTGGAACTCTCATGGCACCTATGGGTGTGTCATCAGCGTGCTGATATATTGCAGTGTGTGTATATTGAGGCTCAAGGTCTAGTGAAAGTCAACTTGTCCACCATCCCAGACCCATTTGCTTCTAATCAGCTTATGTCATGTCCTCGGGCTATGTCATTCTTCAAAAAGGGTAACTTTAAAAGTAAAGAATGGATGTTGCTCATATGGCTACAATACTTATGATACTTACTGAGTTTTCCTGCCTTTTCAAAAACCATATTTTCTCTTGCTTTCTGACATTTTCATTTTTCCAACGTCTTTTTCTGTCTTCCAGACACTGCTTTTGCTTGTAATATTTCTTTCTCCCAAATCCACCCTTCACCCTCTGCCCCTATAATGCTTGTTATTCCTTTAGATTTCAGCCCAGGCATCACTTTCTCAGTATTTTCCTAGCTAATATAATTTCCCTTATTAAACATCCTCATACCTACATATTTCATTTTCTGGCATCATCACAGTTCTACTTTTACATTAATGATATGATTATTTAGTTTGTGTTTATTTCCTAGAACATTAGTTCCATGTGGGAACTTACCATGTTTTTCCCTGTCTTAAGCTAATAACTGGTATAATATACATTATCTGTAACTATCTAATGAATGAATGAATAAATACACATCTAATAATTGACTTGATTTTTTTGCAAATGAGTCTGTCCTCTCTGAATTAAAAATCTTTCTTGTATTTGGGAGATACATGTATATCTATATGTATATACATACATATATACATATATGTAATGTAAATAATTAGGTAGATAATAATTTTATACAGAATATAGTTGTTTATTTTCTTAAATTTAATAGTTTTCACACCAGGCCAGACCTAGTCATCAAGACTTCTAGTCAATAATAAAAAGTTATCCTACAGAATAAATTCATTTAAATACATCTTATTTGAACTATATGCCATAAAAATGTAATCATGATGTAAATAAACCCTTTTATTTTGCTCACTTAGATAATGAAATACTTTACATTAATTCATTCTGTATTCATGTGAAATTGTCTTGGCATAGAAATATCTCCGTTTAAAAAATGAGGGCAATGAAGCTCAGTACAATTAAGCGTCTAGTCCAAGGTCTTACTGCTTTTGAAAACAAAATACTTTTTTTAAAAAGTATGGATACAATTGAACTCCTCTCAGTTTCACCAAATTACTTACGCTGCAGCCAGTTTTTCTGATGTGTTAGTGCCTACTCTGTGTGTGGAGCCTAGGAAAGCATCTCCAGTGACAGGCAGGAGGGGCTGCTCAGCAATTTGATGACTCCTGCCTGATTGGGCAGTATTTATGCTGCAAAATGGATTTGCCACAAGAGGGCACAAGAAGCTATCAAACAGATTTACTGTGCCCTTTTTTTGTTTGTTTTAAACTGACTGAAAAAGGGAGAGAAAATAAAAGGACAGAAGAAGCATAGAGTATTTTTTAAACAATTAAATTTCAATGGTTTCAAATTCCATTATTGCAGGCAAGCTGATCAGAAGTGTAAAGTTCTATTCATTTGACTGTGCAAACATAAATACTGCATAGGTTTGAGATGCTTAGGAAAATTTGTTGCAAACACCTTTATTAATAAATATTTTATAGGTTTTGACATTCAGAAAATGTTTTCATTTGATTACCATGAAAATATAATTTATTTTAGAAGCACAACTCGAATATCCTTTCTTTTTTTCCATCTCACATGCCCTTTAATGTAGAGATCAATTTTCGTCTTTTCTGGGAATTCTTTCTTGATAGTATCAGCCCCAAGAATTATATTCTTCCTGCTTATGAGCATTAATAATTTCATTACCCATCTGTTCATCTCATCCATATGGCAAGTGCTTGCTGGGTGTCAGACATTGCACTACGACAGAGACTGAGACTTTAAGACATAATCTTTATTGTTTTTTAAAGAACTTTTATTGAGATATAATTGACATACAATAACTGCATATATTTAAAGTGTACAATTTGATATTTTTTCTTATTAGTAATGTATATAGGGCAATCCTAATCTCCCAATTCATGCCACCCCCATTCACCCGAAGAAATAATCTTTAAATTGAAGGAACTCAGAGACTAGGGGACTTTAAAGAAAAGTAATCATTTTTAAAAAGTGCCCCTTAACAGTAATTCTTCTATTACAGATCTTAAGCCACAAAAGTTCGAGTAATTTCCCCCAAATCACACCAAGGCCAACTTGATTCCAAAGCCAGATTAAGATTGATTTGACTCCAAAGCATCCCAATAAGAACATAGACTTTTAATCCCTATTCAGACCTTTAAGAATCATAACAGATCCTCAAGTCATATGTAATAAATGCAACAGAAGCTTATTGATAATAATTAATATGCATATTTATTTGATTTAATCATCCATATATAAGAAACTTTTGGTAAATTCCATTTGTAATTAGTGACAAAATTAACTTTTACTCTTCGTGTAAGATGCAACCATGTATAGAACTTTCAAAAAATATAAAATTGGCAAATCTATTTATTTATTTTTTTAATTTTTTAAATTTTTTTAAGAACTTTTATTGAGATACAGTTAACAGACAATAAACAGCATATATTTAGAGTGTAAAATTTGGTATCCCAAACTCCCAATTTATTCCCCCCAACCCTCGCCGCTTTCCCCACTTGGTGTCTATGTGTTTGTTCTCTACACCTGTGTCTCTATTTCTGCATTTCCTCTTTCACAGTTGTTAGCATTTGCTTTATGTATTGAGGTGTTCCTATATTGGGTGCATGTATATTTATAATTGTTATCTGGTCTTCTGGGATTGATTCCTTGATCTTTATGTAATGTCCTTTCTTGTCTCTTGTAACATATTTTATTTTAAAGTCTATTTTATCTCATATGAGTATTGCTACTCCAGCTTTCTTTTGATTTCTGTTTGCATGGAAAATCTTTTTCTATCCCCTCACTTTCAGTCTGTATGTGTGCCTAGGTCTGAAGTGGGTCTCTTGTAGACAGCATATATATGGGTATTATTTTTGTATCCATTCAGCCAGTCTGTGTCTTCTGGTTGGTGCATTTAGTCCATTTACATTCAAGGTAATTATCAATATGTATGTTCCTATTACCATTTTCTTAATTGTTTTGTTGTTGTTTCTGTAGGTCCTTTTCTTCTCTTATATTTCCTGCTTAGAGAATTTCCTTTAGCATTCGTTGTAGGGCTGGTTTGGTGGTGCTGAATTCTCTTAGTTGTTGCTTGTCTATAAAGCTTTTGATTACACCGTCAAATCTGAATGAGATCCTTGCTGGGTAGAGTATTCTTGGTTGTAGGTTCTTCCCTTGCATCACTTGAAATATATCGTGCAACTGCCTTCTGGCTTGCAGAGTTTCTGCTGAGAAATCAGCTGTTACCCTTATGGGAGTTCCCTTGTATGTTATTTGTTGTTTTTCCCTTGTTGCTTTCAATAACTTTTCTCTGTCTTTAATTTTTGTCACTTTGGCTATGATATGTCTTGGCGTGTTTCTCTTTGGGTTTATCCTGCCTGGAACTCTCTGCACTTCCTGGGCTTGGGCAGCTATTTCCTTTCCCATGTTAGGGAAGTTTTCAACTATAATTTCTTCCAATATTTTCTCGGGTCCTTTCTTTCTCTCGTCTCCTTCTGGGACCCCTATAATGCGAATGTTGGTGCATTTAACATTGTCCCAGAGGTCTCTTAGGCTGTCTTCACTTCTTTTCATTCTTTTTTCCTTATTCTTTTCCACAACAGTGATTTTCACCATTCTGTCTTCCAGGTCACTTCTTCATCCTTCTGCCTCAGTTAATCTGCTATTGGTTCCTCCTAGTGTATTCTTCATTTCAGTCATTGTGTTGCATATCTCTGTTTGTTTGCTCTTTAATTCTTCTAGGTCTTTGGTAAACTTTTTGATCTTTGCATCCAGTCTTTTTTCAAAGTCCTGGATCATCTTCACTATCATTATTCTGAATTCTTTTTCTGTAAGGGTGCCTGCCTCCTCTTCATTTAGTTGTTTTTCTGGTGTTTTATCTTGTCCCTTCTTCTGGTACAAAGTCCTCTGCTTTTTCATTTTCTATATCTTTCTGTGGCTGTGGTTTTCAGTTCCACAAGACAGAATACTGCTGATATTGCTTGAAACCTCTGTCTGCCCTCTTGTGGAGGAAGCTATCTACAAGGCTCGTGCTTGCTTCCTGATGGGAGGGACTGATGGTGGGTAGGACTGGGTGGGTGGAGCTCAGTAAAACCTTAATCTGTTTGTCTGCTAATGGGTGGGTCTGTATTCACACCTTGTTGATTCTTTGGACTGAGGCTTCCCAGCACTGGAGCTTACAGGCTCTTTGGTGGGGCTAATGGCAGACTCTGGGAGGGCTCACACCAATGAGTACTTCCCAGAACCCCTGCCCCCAGTGCCCCTCTCTCCTCAGTGAGCCAGAGCCGCCCCCCACCTCTGCAGGCAACCCCCCAACACCAGCAGGTAGGTCTGGCTCAGTCTCCTATGGGGTCACTGCTCCTTCCCCCTGGGTCCTGGTAAGCACATTTTTTTGTGTGCCCTCCAACAGTGGAGTCTCTATTTCCCCCAGTCCTGTGGAGGTCCTGCAATCAAATCCCACTGGCTTTCAAAGTCTGATTCTCTGGGGATTTCCCCTCCCATTGCTGGACTCCCAGGTTAGGAAGCCTGATGTGGGGCTCAGAACCCTCAGTTTAGTGGGTGGACTTCTGCAGTATAACTGTTCTCCAGTTTGTGAGTCACCCACGCAGCATTTATGGGGTTTGATTTTAATGCAGTTGCGCCCCTCCTACCGTCTCATTGCGGCTTCTCCTTTGTCTCTGGATGTGGAGTGTCTTTTCTGGTGAGTTTCAGTGTCTTTCTGTCAATGATTGTTCAGCAGTTGTTTGTAATTCTGGTGCGCTTGCAAGAGGGAGTGAGCGCACGTCCTACTCTGCCATCTTAATCCTATCTTGGCAAATTTATTAATGTAAATCAAAATCATTAATTGAAATTCATAAAGCATTATTGGTTACCTTCTTTGTGTGATGAATTGTGCTATGAGAGCAAATGAGAAGGATTTCACAAGCATGTTGGTTAGAACTATTTTGAAGGCTTTGGAAGAAACCTGTTGAAAATGGTGTAAAGATAATTCCAAGAAGAATGCCTTGTATGAGTAATGACATGGAGATAAGAACTTACAATGAGCAATGCTATGCTGCACCTATTTATTGTAACTGTAGGTTAATTTACAAAATGGGAAAGTACTTGTAAAGGGGAAAAAAAAAGAGAGAAGAGAAATTATTCGCTTAAAACTTCTTTTTATTTAAAATATATTAGATAAAACCTAAATAGATTTAAAAAACTGCTTCAGTTGTCTCAAGAAAAAATATGTAAATAAAACATAAACATATACACAAATAAAGCAAATAAATATATACCTTTAACCAAGCTGTTTATATATATATATATATATATTCATTATATTTTAGAATGAACTTAAAATAAAGTATCAGAGCAGTTAATGATTGCTAAATGTGGGAAGCAGATAGTTAATATGTAAAACAAAACATTCTATCTCCTAAATAACTATCTATTAGTATTCAGAATCAGAAGAAAATTGAAATTCATCATCCAAAATGTTTGATTTATTAACATCAAAAGCTCAGATTGGTAGACAGAAATGGCAAACATAAATGAAAAATCGGTATTTTTTTGTGAGTATTAAAGGATAGGTACAATCCTGGCCAGGCTTATTTATTTTACACTTTAAAAAAAAATGAAACCTGAAAATGGGTTTCAAATAATATTAAAATTATAGAAAATATATATATAATAAAGCAATTTGTAAATGTGAAGGTTATCCTATCATGGAAATATAATAAATAGAAGTTTATTAACAGATAGTAATAATAATAAACAGAAAAGTAGATATAGATAAGGTTTTTGTTTTTTATTATTATGATGATAAAGCATATACATGGAAAATAAAATTTTTTGTGCCCAAATCCACATAACACAAAATGTACTAGTCTAACAGTTTTTAAGTGTACAGTACAATAATATTAGCTATATGCACTTTGCTGTGCAACAAATCTCTAGAACTTTTATACCATGAAATACTGGAACTCTATACCCATAGAACAAATTCCTTCCCCCCCACCCACCCCAGCCTTGGCAAACACCATTCTGCTTTCAGTTTCCAAGAGTTTAAATATTTTAGGTACCTTTTATAAGTGGAATCATGCAGTATTTGTCTTCTGTGACTGTCTTATTTTGCTTAGCAAATGTCCTCAACGTTTATCCATGTTGTAGCATATGACAGAATTTATTTCCTTTTTAAGGCTGAATAATATTCCATTGCATATACCACATTTTCTTTATCCATCAATGGTCATTTAGTTTGCTTCCATCTGTTGACTATTATAAATAATGCTGCAATAACATGGTTCTACAAATATCTCTTCCAGATCTTGTTTTCAACATTTTTGGATATATATCCACAAGTAGGATTGTTGGCTTACATGGTATTTCTAATTTTTTGAGGAACCTCCGTGATGTTTTCCATAGTCACTGCACCATTTTATCTTCCCACCAACAGTGCAAAGAATTCCAATTTCTTTATATTCTATCAAGCACTTGTGATTTTCTGTTTATTTGTAAGTGAGTATCCTAATGAGTATGAGGTGATATCTCAGTGTGTTTTTGATTTGCATATTCCTGATGATTAGTGATGTTGAGCATCTTTTCATGTGTTTGTTGGCCATCTTTGGAGAAGTGTCTATTCAAGTCCTTTGCCTATATTTTAATTGGATTTTGTTGTTTTTGAATTGTAGGAGTTCTTTATATATTCTGGATATTAACCCCTTATCAGATACATGGTTTAAAAATATTTTCTCCCATTCTGTAGGTTACCTTTTCACTCTGCTGATTGCTTTCTTTGTGTGCAGAAATTTTTAAGTTATCTCATTTGTCTATTTTTGCTTTTGTTGCCTGTGCTTTTGGTGTCATATCCAAGAAATCACTACCAAACCCAATGTCATGAAGATTTTCCACTGTATTTTCTTCTAGGAGTTCTACAGTTATGTGTCTTTCATTTAGGGATTACATTTAATCCATTTTGGTATTTTTGTTTTCGTTTTTGTTTTTGTTTTTGTATATGGTGTAAGGTAAGGGTCCAACTTCATTTTTTTGCATGTGGATATTCAGTTTTCCAACACCATTTATTGAAGAGACTACCTTTTTTCCCCATTGTGTAGCCTTGGCACTCTTCTCAAATATTATTTGACCATATTACATAAGGATTTATCTCTGGGCTCTCTATTCTTTTCTATCAGTCAATATGTCTGTCTTTATGTTAGTACTCTTTTTATTATTGTAGCTTGGCAATATGTTTTGATATTAGGGAGTGTGAGATTTTCAGCTTTGTTTTTCTTTCTCAAGACTGTTTTTGATATTTAGGATCCTTTGAGATTCCAAACAAATTCTAAAATGGTATTTTATATTTTTGCGAAAAAAAAAAATGGCATTGGGATTCTGATAGAGAATGCATGAAATACGTAGAGCACTTTAGGTAATATGAATATTTTAAAAATATTAAGTATTCTAATCCATGAATGCAAGATGTCTTTCCATTTGTTCATTTCTTCTATTTCTCAGCAATGTTTTATAATTTTTGGTGGTCAAGACTTTAAGTTTATTCCTAAGCATTTTATTCTTTCTTGTGATATTGCAAGTGGATTTATTTTCTTAATTTTCTTTTGAGGTAGTTTATTATTAATAATAGTTTCACAAGTGATTTTTGTATGTTGCTGAATACATTTACTAGTTCTAACAGTTCTTTTGTGGAATATTTAGGTAGTTTTTGTTTTGTTTTTATTTTATTTTGTTTTTTTTTTTTTTATACATATGATAATGGCATCTGTGAACAGAGATAATTTTACCTTTTTTTTTTTTTTCTTCCAATTTTGAATTTTTTTGTTTGTTTCTTCTCCTGACCTGATTGCTCTGGCTAGGACTTCCAGTATTATGTTAAATACAAGTGATGGGTGTGGGTATCCTTGCCTTGTTACTGATCTTTGAAAAAAGTCCCATAGCTTTTCACCCTTGAGTATGATATTAGTTATGGACTTTTCATATATTATTTTAACTTTATCACAAAAAACTTTATTTTTATTTGGACTTTATTATACTGAGATGCTTTTCTTCTAGTCCTAGTTTATTCAGTGTTTTTATCATAAGTGTCTTGAATTTTGCCAAATGCTTTTTCTGCATCAATTGAAGTGATCATGTAGTTTCTGTGCTTCATAATGTTAAAGTGGTGTATTACACCAATTGATTTTCATATGTTGAACAATCCTGTATTCCAGGAATTTCTCTCACTTGGTTATTATGATATCCTTGAAATGTGTTGTTGAATTCAGTTTCCCTATATTTTGTTGAACATTTTTGCATTAATATCATTACAGATATTAGGCTGTAGTTTTTTTTTTTTTTTTTTTTTTTCCTTGTAGTAGTATTGTCTTATTTTTGTATCAGAATAGTCCTGGCCTTCTAGAATAATTTAGAAATGTTCTCTCTTCTTCAAACTTTTGGAAGAGATTGAGAAGGATTGGTGTCATTCTTCATTACATGTTTGGTAGCATTCTCCAATGAAGCCATCTGTTCTTTGGCTTTTCTTTATTAGAAGATTTTTTTTTATTATTGATTCAATCTCATTATTAGTTATAGGGCTGTTCAGACTGTTTTTTAATTTCTTCATGGTTTTTTCTTGATAGGATTTATGTTTCTATAAATTTATCCATCTCTTCTGTGTTATCACTTCTTGTGTATAATATTTCTTCTGAGAAATCAACTGATAAGCTTATGGGGGCTCCCTTATACATAGCAAGTCTTTTTTCTCTTGACATTTTCAATACTCTCTTTTTGTCTTTGATTTTTGATAGATTCATGATAATGTGTCTCAGTGTGGATATTTCTGGATTCATCTTTGTTGGAATGTTTTCAGTTTCTTGAATTTCATTTAAGAGCCAGATTTAAGAAGTTTGCGGCTGTAATTTCTTTAAATAAGCTTTCTGTTCTTTCGCAGTCTTTCAGGATTATCTCTATACAGGGGAAGACCTTCACTAATCAGTCCATCTATATATAGTCAATCAAACCTCTTTATGGGAAAGTCATTCCTGAGCTTTTGCATGTAATTTCCAAGTTGGAGAGGTTTGCCAATTTCTTTTTGGAAGCTTGTACAGTCATCTGTCATCCCTTGGTATCCCAGAGGACTGGTTCCAGGATTTGCCGAGGACACCAACGTTCGTGGATTCTCATGCCCTATAGTTGGCCTTCTGTATCTGGAGTTCCGTATCCATGGATTCAACCAGTCACTGTACTGTATGTGTTTGTTGAAAAAAAACACACATAAGTGGACTCGCAGTGTTCAAACCCAAGTTGTTCAAGGAACAGCTGTAGTTTCTTGCTCCCTCTGATGTTTTTCTATGGTACTGCAGATTCTCTGGTGCTGCCAACATGCCACTGAGCTTTCTTTTGTTCTCTGTGCTCCCCAGCCATCCAAGACATGCAGCAACTGGTCAGCAATCCAAAGCAGGTAAGACATAAGTTAATCACTCTGGCAGCATCCCCCGAAGTCAAAACATTGGACATATTTTTCACTCTTCTTTTCCCTCCCAAGAGAGAAGCTGCTAATTTGGCTCTTACTCTCAATCATGAAATGTGCCAGCTTGGAGGAGAGGCTGATATGGTTTTAAAGAAAATTTTTGATACCAGTTTCAATGTGGCTGTTCTTGGCTTTGAGTTTACTCTGGTGTGCTGCAACTTACTAACTGGTTTTGGACTTAAAAAGGTTTATTGATAATGTATTGTTGTTAATTTGATGTCTTTGTGTGTAAACAAGCTCTGAGACTCATATTCCACCATCTTGCTGGCTGGATAAGATCAGGAATATTTTTATAATATATGATGTTTTGGTAATATTTGTAGCATTACTGAAAAAAGAGTAATTGAGATTAAAGCTATTCCTCTCATAGCTTTAAAAATAGCAGAGATAAAGAAGAAAAATAAATAGAAATGCAATGTACTTAGGGGGGATAAGTTTCAAACAACCACCGTCCCCGAAAAACCAGAATACCAGAGGCACAGAAAATTTGGTTTAAGAACTTGCAAAGATGGGACTTCCTGGTGGCGCAGTGGTTAAGAATCCGCCTGCCAATGCAGGGGACACGGGTTCAAGCCTTGGTCCGGGAAGATCCCACATGCCACGAAGCAACTAAGCCTGTGTGCCACAGCTACTTAGCCTGCGCTCTACAGCCTGTGGGCCACAACTAGTGAGCCCATATGCCACAACTACTGAAGCCCACACACCTAGAACTTGTGCTCTGCAACAACAAGAGAAGCCACTGCAAGAAGACTGCACACTACAACAAAGAGCAGCCCCTGCTCTCTGCAGCTAGAGAAAGCCTGTGTGCAGCGATGAAGACCCAAAACAGCCAATAAATAAATAAATAAATAAATTTATTTATTTAAAAAAAAAGAACTTGTAAAGTCAATGGACTGGAATAGGCATGATTGAACTAGCAGAAGTACCAAAATTCACATAGATGATGCTGAATTATATAGTTAAAACCACTTATTTAGAAAAAATTAGTTAATAAAGATCTTCCTGAATTTATGACTGACATGACTAAAGCTATGGTGGTGATGGTAACTCTAGCTATGCGAGGACAATGATGCCCACTCTAATACATTGAAGTTGCTTTTCATAAAAGTTTAGATACCCATAGGCTGAAAAGCATGAGATTTCATAGTTCTAATACATGCCCTCACATACCATTTTTCACTTAAAAAAATTCTAGAATTATATTTTCTTAAGATGACCTTCAGAAAGTTATTTCAGTGTATAATTACTATATTGATGCGGAAATATTGGGAAACAGTGACTTAATCTTAGTAGTTTTTATTTGGAAATATTATTAAAGGTCATGAGTGTTAGCCAAATTTAATAAATAACACATGGATCTAAAACTCTAGCTCTGACCTCTCCCCAAAATTTCCATTCTATATGCAGATGAACAAAATCTGCACAACATTTAGTAATTGTTTTTAGGTTCAAAGTCTAAATTAGAAAATATATGCGTTTTTATATTTGTAAATGTTATTACCATCCTCTTACTCAACTAGATGTTAAAACAATAAAATGGTCTTATGATCAATCTCCCACTTCATTCACAATTCATTGCATTATGTCCTGATCCTATCAATTCCGGTTCTTTAATATCCCAAAGTATCTGCTTAATATTCTTACTGCAATCACTTCCTTGATACAGATACTTACAAATTATCACCTGCACAATCTTAAAGGTCTTCTTACTGGCACGGTCATGTGCCTAGTATGCCCAGCCCAGTGAACTGAATGCATGATAGTCAGATGGTTATTTATAAAGCATATTTTGGATTATCTTATTCCAGTATTTAGTTAGGTTTATGGACTCACCATTGCCTATTTAGGAATATTTGAATTCCTTAGCCAGTTACTTAATGCCCTCTGGACTCTGCATCTAATCTACATTTCTAACTTTATTATTTTTTTAATTTACATATCATTTGGGTTGAACTGAAAACAAGAGAGTTTTATAAATAACTAAAATATTAAAATTAAAGAAAATATCTAACTTCTGCCAAATGAACATGCTAAAGTAAAGAGTAAGGAAAGGCATTGTGCAAATACATAAAAATTTTATGTTTTTCATTTGTAAAACAATTTTATTCCATAGAATTAAAACTAGGTGTTCAGACAAAAATCTAGCCAAAACCACAGCTTAATAGAACAAATAGCTATTGTTATAATAGCCCTTGTTAATTCCTCTCTTGTCATGGCATGATTTAAAAAAATAGATTCTAAATTTAAATATCTAGATTCATAATCTGATCATTTGCATCTGCCTCTTGCTAGATAGACATACACAAACATTTGTAATAGAGTTTGGATGTCTTCATGCCTGATTTGCAAAATTACTGATACTTTTAAGCAATTTCAAGTTATCAAAATTCTTCAGGATAAATTTAGATTCTGTTTTGGAAATCTAGTGTCTGTCTCTCTAAAGTCAGAGAAAAAGTCTTTTTCTGACTTGATACCTGTGAACAAAAGAAATTGATTTCAAACATAAGTTTGAGTTGGCTCACAAGCTACATAATGCTCACTGAGTCAGAAGCCATACAGGGAAGAAATCCTTTAATACATGACCTATATGAAAATATAGAAGAAAAAGAAGAAATTCATTATGACCTAAGAGTACCAGGAGAAACTAAGTTAATTAATATGTACTTAAAGTTTTTGAATAATTGAGGAAAATAATGATTTGTTCTTCAGGCTTACCTATATTCTGTCCTAAATAGTGCCATGTGGCAAATATATTACTCATTCTAAACACAAATAGAGATTAAATATGCACTTGTTCTGAATGTATGTGCCTCAGTGAAGCAGCAGCATTGAATGGAAAGAATACTAGGGTTTCAGGAACACCCACTACACCTATACACTATGGGTTGGAGCCCTTGGTCCAACACCTTCCAGCTGTGTGATACTAAGCAAGAAAATTTATCTCTCTGCATCTTAATCCCCCTGTTGTAAAGTGAAAAAAATATATACTCTGCATCATACTGTAAATTTTTATGAATATTATTAAAAGTGCTTACAATGAATTTAAAGAGTCATTCCATCCATCTCAGATGAATGTGAAGGTAATTTATACTTGAATATTTGTTTTTATTCTTTACTAACATTTACTTAAATCTAAATTATAATTTTAAACCTTCCCAATATGTTGCTGAAGATTCTTAACAGGCTCTGTCATTTCCAATATTTTGTACCACTTTTCAGTTTCCTATTTGGTAAATAATGTGTTCTCAGGGTGATTAGTATATGTATGGTTAAATATTATGGACATAGTTGATAATATTATTTCAGGTTGAATTAAAACAATATAGAAATTATTTGCATCAAATTCAGAACAATCTGACAGTATAATGTACTAATAATGGCTGAATTACTTGTTTCAAAACATTCATCTCACAAATCATTAGAGCCCATGGGGAAGCGGCCAGTTATGATGAGAAGGTAGACAATGTTTTCTCCAGCCACAGAAAATCTGGGAGCAGGGTTAGAAATTGGAGGCCAGAGACTTACAAGGAGCAGATGACCTGATTTTTAAAAAGTCAGATTTTGGCTTATAACCACAAAGAGACATATTTCAGGAGACAAAGTGAGCCAAAAATTGACCAATCTTTCAAGGACTTAAATCTAACTTCAAATAATCTCAATCCCTGATGGAATAAAGGCAATGACTCTTAAACTAGTTGCCTAAAAAATAAAAAACAGAACAAAACAAAAACAGTGAATTCACCCTGCAAGAACACAGCATAATCTGAAGTTTCTAGTGATTTTTATAACTTTTTATATATGATATCTGACACTCAATTATAAAAAGCTTTTGCAGAGGGGAATAAAATGTCAGAGTACTGAGAAATTTTTTTTTCAAAGAAAGAGATCTACATGATACCCAGACACTGAAGCTATCAGAAACAAACTTTTTTGTATTTTTTAAATAATTAAATTACGATATTCAAAAAATTCAAAAGAGAATTGGAAATAATTTTGTAAAAAGCAAATGGATATTATAGAACTAAATACTACAATCACTGAAATTAAAAACCTGAAAGAATGGGTTTAAAAATATTAGACACAGATGAAAAGAGCATTTGTCAGCTACAAATACGTTAAAAAAGTCAGGACCAAAACAAGGGGAAGAAAATGGTATAAAATGATGTATAATACAAAAAAGACATTTGTGACATGGTAAAAAGGTCTAACATATGAGTAATTTCACTTACATAAGGAGAATAGAGTGTCAAAATAATGCGAATATTTTCATGATTCTCCCCGCTTAGGACTTGTTGAGCTAAGAAAACAGACATGCATTGGCACACTTTATAGCATGAGAGAATATCTCCTTTCTTCAAAACTATTTGTTCTTTGCAATCTAAGGATGACAGACCTAGAGCCACAGTCAACAACCAGGTTTTAGGCATGCTGGATGAGCGATGTGAAAAAGAACAGCCCAGTTTTCTCTGCCCACAGTTCCTTCACCTCTTCCTCTTGCTAGTGGCAGGTATGTGGAAGGCAAGGATGAGGTCAACAGTGAAAAAGTTCACATTCTAGGAATTGAGAGAGAAAGAGTTCAAGAGACAACATTGTTGGAAGATGTAGTGTTCTACATTTAGACTATAGAATTCTGAATAGTTAATTTAACATGACCAGAAAAAGAGCTATATTTTACATTTTTCTGCGTACTCTGGGTAAGAATAACATTTTTGGTCATCATTAACAAAGTTTAATAACAATATTTGAATTGGAAGCCAGAGTTCACGCAAGCAGCACAATGGATGACTCAGCATCATGAGTAATTATGTAACTTGCATTAAATAAATGAAATTACAAAACTGTACAGACAAGAAAATCTATATTGTTTCAAAATAAACATATTTTGAAAAGTTATAGGATAGTAAATAATAATGGTCTTGCTCTCTTTTTTTTTTGCAGTAGGAGACATGAAACTTGATAATAAAGTACCTAAAGAGATGGTTTCTAGACCTGAACAGAAAGTGATTAAGTCTAGACATATGACAAATCTTTATATACAATGACAACAATAAACAAACACATAAGTCCCTCATATATTATCATTATTCTAAATACTAGTTAAAAAATAACTAAACCTCACATGATCCCTTAAATTTTATTTATTGAATTTAAATCAAAGTGTCTATAGACACAAGGACCTTGCAAACATTATCACACATGATCTGTACACATTAGAGGTGGCTCTGTAGGTTGGAGAAGAATAAATGTCCCAAAAGGCTTTCAAAGCTCCTGTACATTTACAAAGTGATAAAAGTATTCATTTACATCTCTATTGCAACCAACCAAGAGAATACTAAACAAATGTATAGATAAAAACAAATAGAAGGAGAAAAGCACAGACATATATTTTTATTCCAGCTGTACAGAGATACAATTGACCTATAACACTGAATAACTTTAAGGTGTACAATGTAGTAATTTGATACATGTATGTATTAGGAAATGATTACCACAGTAAGCTAAGTTAACACAGTCATCACCTCACATAGAACATAATTCTTAAAATGAAGGCAAAGAAGGAAGGAAGAAAGAATATAGGATGGGTGAACTGAATTTCTTTTGTTTCCTAACCAAAGTTAATTTTAAGCTTAAACCTATATGTAACAGGAATTATATTAAATTACTATAAAATTACTATTAAATTAGTGTGAATGAAATTACTCCAATTAAAAGACACATATTTAAAGCTCAATAAAAAGGGCAAAATCCAATCATAGATTCCTTGGATAGGATGGACTTTAAATAATTTAAGTGGATACTATTTTGTTCCACCTATGTCCCCTTTTTAGGCCTTCACACCCATTAACAACTGCTGGGAAGATAGACCCACAGTTGTATCCTGCACTGGGATTTACCCTTGAATGCAAGGAACTGCCTCGTCCAAGATGATGGTACCTCCTTCCCAAGGATGGCCCTTGGCCATCTTACCTTGGGCAACTCCAAAGAGTCATTTCAGCCACAAAACTCCTTGCAGGATATTTGGAGGCCTTGGCTGCAACCATATTGTAGTTAGTGTCGCCTTCTTACCAATCTGGTCTTAATCACTTCTCTATAGGTATACATTTTGAGTGTACGCCCCAATAAGTCTGGATGCAGCTATGTCTCAGTCTGTTTCCAGGCACCACATTAATAATAAGACAGAAGAGTTGAGAGTAAAAAGAAATGGCAAAAAATGTAGTGTCAACATTAACCAAAGGAAGTTGATTGAGCTATATTATACAAAGAAGCCTCCAGGGCAAACCAGAGATTTTAAAAAAGGGACATTTTAAATGTCCGGAGATTAAAAAAAAAGTCACATTTTATAATAATAAAAGTATTTAAAAATTGTACCTCTTCCTGTTTAGTCAAACATAAAATCTTTAAGTACTTACGAACCAAAGAATGTATCCTTCAAATATGTAAAATGAAATTTGACAGAACTAAAGAGGAAACAAAATCCATAATCATGGTGGGGGATTTAACACTTCTCTCTCAGTAAACTATAGAGCAAGAAGATAAAAAATTTGATCTGCACAACTAAAAATTGACCTATTTGACACATTAATAGGACTTTTTACCCAGCAACTGAAGAGTACATATGTTTTTCAAGTTTATGTGAAACTGGGACCAAAAAAATGACTACATGTAGGGTAAAGAGAAAGTCTGAAAAAATGTCAAAAGACTGGAGTTTTTCAGAGCAGTTATCTGACCAGAGTCATGTGTATACTGTATGGTTTGGTTTAAAACATTAAAAATTTAGGTAATTCACCACCTTATCAGAAAAAAAAAAAGAGAAAATAATCTGATTATCTTCATATATGAAAAAAGATGCTGGAATGAAAAGCTCTCAATAAATTGTAGTTACAATGCTTCTTATGAGGTGAAGTGCATAAAATGAAACGTATAAAACAGAGGGCATGAAGGTCTTACAATATAATGCTATTGATTTGGGGGCTATGGTAGAAATATGAGCAGGTGTTAAAATATCTCAAGCTTAGAGGGCCGGGAAGGGGAGGGTGGGGGGCAGTTGCAGGAGGGAGGGGATATGGAGATATGTGTATAAATACAGCTGATTGACTTTGGTACCTCAAAAACTGGTACAAGAAGGTAAAGCAATTATATTCCAAGAAAGAGCTTGAAAAAAAAAAATATCTCAAGCTAAGACAGGGCCGAATGGGATGAGTCTTTTAAAATCGGCGTGGATTGGAAGGAGCAGAATTCGGAAACCATTACAGTGAAGCAGGTAGAAGCTAATGAGGGCATGCAAGAGACCTATACAGCAGGAATGGTTGCCATTCTCACTCAGTACAATCAATACATCTGTCTATAACTTGCAATGTCTTTAATACATTACAGGCTCTATTTGCAACTCATTGATAAATATAATCAATTTCCTGATGGAATAATTGAGAATTCACCATTTTCAACTTATGTGAATCGTTTTAAAACGGAATAATTTTGTGGTTCTTTAAAGATTTACTTAAGAATCAATCCAAATTTGGACATTTTTTAAATACTGACATTTATAAATAATATTATAACTAACCTGTGTGTACCCAGCCGGCCAATTTAAGAAAAAAGTCCATGATCACAAATATTTTAAATAAAACATGTAACTAATTACAAATACTATTTAAATCTTTTCAGTTTTGCTCCCCAGTTCTATGCTACTCTATCCCTCCAAAGAGGACATTTTTTTTCCTCATGAATTTGTCTACATCTTTCTAATCCATAATTTTGAAGCAGAAACTGACAGAATTATAAGTATAAATAGACTAATTCTCTGTAGTAATTCTCTTTTCTAATGTGGTTATTTCTCTCTGGTCACCTTCCTCTCAGTCCACTCACTGCATTTTTCTATCTTAATTCAGTTTCTCATCTTGTTTTCCAAACCTTTCAAACATTTTTTGTTTTGTTATTTTTTAAACTGCTTAGCTTTTATTTTATCAATTTCTTCATTAGTACTGACATATTTTCTTCACGTTTCCTTTAATTTTTAATAACTGCTTGTAAATGTAGACATTTATCTCTAAATACAAATTTTGATATGCATGTGCTCATTTGACATTTAGTTCTAAGTCATTTTTGATTTTCACCATGCTTGTTTTCTTTTTGTTTCAGACTGGTTTTATCACATGTAACACAATTTAGAAAAGCATATATTAAGACATGAAAAGTTCAGTTCATTTATCACCAAGTGAATAACTAAATAGCTATAACA
This sequence comes from Hippopotamus amphibius kiboko, assembly GCF_030028045.1. NCBI lineage: Eukaryota > Metazoa > Chordata > Mammalia > Artiodactyla > Hippopotamidae > Hippopotamus > Hippopotamus amphibius. The sequence continues at coordinate 139,554,002 of NC_080192.1, read as the reverse complement.
CAGGTTAAGCTAGAATATTACACCCCAAAAGTCTCCTTTTATCCTCAGACATTAATGCTCTCCCATTTCTAGGTAACCATTCTCTTGTTTGGACATCACTTTCTTTCTGTATTATTTTAGCACAGAATCACATATTCTTTTTATTTTTTTTTGGTCTAGATTGTATTGTGGGATTAGTCATGTTGATTCATTCATTTTCAGCTGCATTTTGCCCCATTCAATACATTCGACACAGTTGTTTACATTTATTCTACCATTGGTGGGTTGTTTCTGGAACTGATGTATTGATATCACAATAATGCCCTAAAGACATTCTTTAAAATGCCTTTTGTGCACATGTATGTGAATTTCTTTTTTTTTTTTTCTTTTTGAATTTCTTTTGGGTTATACCTAAGGGTAAAACTATAGCATCATAAAGAATGTATATCTTCAAATAGTAATACTGATAATATTAATACAATACTAATAATAGTAATATAATTGTAATACAAACAAATAATACTAATTTTTCCTTGTTTTTTAAAAAGTAATTTACACTCCCTACAGAAGTTCATGAGAGTACTTTTTGTTCCACATTCTTTCCAGCCACTGGTATTATGAAATTTTGGGTCAGTTTTATTTCTGGCCTATAGTTGGGGAAGTAGGATTATCTTCCTGTGGTTTTAATGTTTATTTTCCAATATCTTTAAAGTACCTTTTCATATGTTTATTAATTATTTGTATATCCTTATTTGTGAAATGCTGTTCAGTTGTCTTCTGCATATTTTTATTGGGTTGCCTTTTATTTCCCTTAATGATTTGAAAGATTTATTTACATGTTGTAGATGCAATCTTTTTCAATTATGCCAGTTACAAATATGAGGGAGAGTCAAAAGTTATCCACCCTCTGGCTGTAGAATTTATACCTTTCAATATAAGTGGAGTGTGGATAATTTTTGACTCACCCTTATGTAGTCTTTTACTATGTACTTGCCTTTTTATTGAATTAATTTTGTTCCTTTAGCAGAAATATTTTAATATCATCAAAATTTATTAATATTTACTTTCTTAAAGATTTTTAAGTCCTGTTGAAGAAATATTTTTCTATACTGAAGCCTTTAAAAAGTCTGTTACCTTACTGCAGCTTTTATTTTTCTCCTTAACATTCAGACCTACAATCCACTAGAACGGATTTCTGTACAAGCTGTGAATATGGATATCTACATGAATACCAATTATTCCCAGCACCGATTATTAAAAACACAGTTTCTTTCTCTTTACTCTCTGGGGCCATGGTTTTCATAAGTTAAATGCCCATATATGTGTGGGTATCTCTCTGGGTCATTATTTTGTTCCATTGGTCTAGTTGTCTGTTTCTGCACAAATATCACACTATCATAATTATAGTAACTTTAGAATAAGTTTTAATATCCAGTAGGGGCAAGTTTTCCCATTTTGTTGTTCTTCTTCAAGATTATCTTGGATATTCTTTGCCCGATGCATTTCTGTATGATTTTTAGAATCAGCTTGACAAATCAACAAACTACCATATTACAGTTTTGATTGGGTAAATCTGGTAGAATTTGGACAAAATGACATTATGATATTGAGACTTTTAATGCATTAATATGGTGCATCCCTTCATTTAAATAGGATTTTTAGGGGGAATGTAGGGACTAGGATGGAGTAAATTGATCTTACATCCAACAAACTTGTTAATATTGCTGCTTTATCCTAATAATTATCCATAGATGCTCTTGGTTAGTTTACATATATAGTGACAATGTCTACAGTAGTATAACATTAATTTTATGCCCTCATTACTTATAAATTTGTTTGTTTTTCTTCTTTTAATGGACTAGCAAGGACCTCAAACACATATTAAATAAAAGTAGATACTCTGGCCATTGTTTTCTTATTCTTGATCTCAAAGAAAAAGCTTTAAGCACCATTAAGCATCATACTTTCTCTTTTTCATTTGTTGTAGCTCTCTTGTTTCAGAATAAAAATATTCTTTGTTTTTAATTATTAATGAGCATTTAATATTTTCAACTAATTGATCTGCATCTATTGATATAATTCTCTAATTTTTCTTTGTTATTCTATTAAGGTGGCAAATTACATTGATTTAAAAATATTTCCAGTCTTATTAAAAACAACCAGGTCATAATATATATTTTGCTGAAATTTCCTTGCTAATATTTCCTTTAGGATTTTAAGATCATATTTAAGGTCTGAAATTTACCTTTTTTGTAAGGCCTGTGTCATGTGTTTTAAAATCAATATTATCATGGGACAGGGAGGGTGGGAGGGAATCACAGAAGGGAGGGGATATGGGGATATATGTAAAAATACAGCTGATTCACTTTGGTGTACCTCAGAAGCTAGTACAAGAGTGTAAAGCAATTATATTCCAATAAAGAGCTTAAAACAAACAAACAAACAAAAAACAAACTAACCTCAAAAAGGCAGGGAATTGCTTTTTTCTTTTTTTTTTTTTCATTTATTTGGAAGAATGTGGAAGTTTGGCATCATTTCTTCCTTAGACCTGGTAAATTCTTCTGGTGAAGTTAACTGTCCCTGGAATTTTTGTTTGTTTTTTGGAATGATTTTAATTACGAATATTTCTTCCTTATTTATTTCAAGACTATACCAATTATCCACTTAAATGCCCTGGCATATATAAGAAGTAAGCAGACAGTATAATAATTAACATGAAACTACTGAGACTTTGCAATGTATTTAGTAACAGTCAAGTAGGCTAATAGAACTGAAAGAGAAGCCAAGACGGGACCCATCCATATGTGGAAACTTGATTTGTAACAGGGCTAAAATCACGATCAATAGGAAAATGCTGGACTTAAGTAACTGCTGCTAACAAACAGGCACTATAGCACTTTGGAAAAGTAGATTCTACTGTTAGCTTACAGCAGGTCCAAGGTGAGCCTGGGATATATATTGTCATGAGAGAAAGTCAGATGGGAGCCCACCCCAAACACAGAGGAACCCGGTTGGGGAGGCTTTCGTGGGCCAAATCAGGAGGATTTGACCAATGAAATAATTGTTTAGTAATCAATGGTAAATGATTAAATATAGGAATTTATTATTATTCAATAATAAATAGATGAACACACATAAATACAGGAGAACTGAAGTCTATTGCTTATGATAGACTACTAAAAGTGGGTTGGGTTCTGGAGCTGGAAATCATTATATTGTATGTTGGTAAAGATTGAGTCAGGCAAGAATTATCAGTGGCTGCCAAAGTTAAGGATGAATTTTAATGATCCACATATTTGCATGGTGTTAAAGCTTTTCCCTATTAATTGTCTATTAGTTAAGAAAAATGTTAACTACCGCATTATTTTTTTTTGAAGTAGATTAACAGTGGAGAATTGGGGTAATACCTTCAAAGTGATCAAAGGGAAAATTGCAAGTGGACATCACACTTCTCCAGATGTGAAACCCTGAAACACACCATGTATGCATAACTTCTTTGTAGACATAAGAAACACAGGTGAAATGGGGACCATTTTCTTGAAAAAGCAGATGAACGCTATATTCTTCAAGTGTATCCATGTTATTAAAGACAAAGAAAGTCTTTGGGAATATTACAGGTTAAAGAAACATGACAGGTCTGTAATATCTGACTCCAGAGATTGGATTCCGTACTAGAGTAGGAAAATGTTATAAAGGAAAAGATTAGGCCAATTCAGAAAATTGGAATACAGATGATAGACTCAAGTATTGATTCAATGAGAGTTTATGAATTTGACGATGCCTCTGTTATATAAGGTAATAATACTCTTATTCTTAGAAAATACTCATGAAAGATTTAGAGGTAAGTGATTACCCAATTAATGTAATCTACACACACATATCTATGTGGATATGTGCATACACACATACACACACATATATATATTTATAACATGGACATATTTGTAATAGCTAAACACAGGTAAAGGGTATCTGATTTTACTTTGTACTAATTTTTGCCAATACTCTATAACCTTGAAATTATTTCCAACTACATTTTGTTTTTCATGTAATAGTACTAGCATACATTCCAAATTCCTCTGGGGAAAAAATGAACTCTATCCTTATGGCACATAATACACACAAGCTGCATTTGTATCACAACCTTTTCTATAAAAGCAAAACTCAAAGAAACTTACATGACAACAGACACACTGGAGATAAAAGAGAGAGAGATAAGAGAAAGAAAACAAAACTGGAAACAACCCAAATCCCATCACCAATAAAATGGATAATTTGTAGAAAATATATTCAGCAGAATAGTAAACTGCACACAAAACATATGTGTTTAAGCTACACACAATGGTATGCAAGAAATCTTAAGAACACAGGTTAAGGGAAAAAAATCAAGATGCAGAAAAAGGTATTCAGTATTATTCATCATATATGAAACCCAACTCTGCATACACATGTGCTTGCACATGAATCCACTGTGAGAGTGCATGAAAGCACATGTGGCAAACCTGTAGAGAGAGGTACAAAACGCAGGGAAGTAGAGATGTGAGAAAGGAAGAGAAGAGTGTTGACACATTTAAAGTAAGGCACATGGGGACTGCAAAAATAGTGATGAAATATTTCTTGCAATGGGTAGTTGGAATTCTGACGTGATGCTATTGTTAGTAACCTCTATGACTGAGGCATATTGTATTTCCCAAAGATTGACACACCAATATATAGCTCATTTCACATGCTTTAAGTATATGTGATGTTGACACCCTCCAACTGAGATGTTGTGTTTCTGTTCCTGTAAACCTGGGTGGAAGTTTGAATCTGCCTCCATCAACAGAGGACCATGGCAGTGCCACAACATGACTTCTGAGGCTGGGTCATAATAGGTGATAGGGTCTCTTTCTCTCTCTCTCAACTTGTGCCTTTGAATTCCTAACTACCATACTTATGGCTACTATAGATGCACTAACCACTATGTGGAAAGCCCACGTGGAGCAAACAGAGAAAGAGAGGTGCACAGCTGCTTCAGCCCCCAATCTTGAGAGTCATCCCAAACCAGATGCCACATGTGTAAATGAATGAGCTTTCAGGTAACTCCAGTGCTTGAGTTTTTCAGCTGAGGTCCCAGACATTACAAAACAGAGACAAGCCACCCCACAGTGCCCGGCTGGAATTTCTGGAACAGAATATTCATAAGCATGATAATAGTTGTTTTACTCAACTAAGTTTTCGGGCAATTTTTCCATATATTCTTAGTAACTGGTATATTGCCTTACAGACATTTTATGTAAAACAGTCTTTTGTCTCTACATAACATAAGGAGATTTTTTTTAAAGGCAATGGAACATGTACAAAATTTTAAGGGCAAAAAAATAAAATAAATAAAACTCTCTACATATTTAATTTCAACTAATGTATCATTTAGGTGTGAAATCAAAACAAAACACCAAATTTCTATTTCAGACAGAATTAAAAAATTCTCTGATACTTCACCAACTTATACTACAAAGAAAAGAGTATTATTTTTTTCAGTACTTTGCTCAGACAATTTGCAATGTACTGCACGTGAAAATAATTTGCAAAATATTAGAACATCTAAGCAATACTTATATACTAAGGCACTTAGTATGCTTCCAGTACTATGGTTGAGACAAAAAATCACCTAAGAAAACAAAATCTGTCTCTTCGACTTCCCTCCTCCACATCATACAGTTTTCATTTACAACATTTAAAACATGCACTATTCATATTCAGGTAAACTATGCTGACCTGAAACAAATAGACTCTCAGATATTTCTCCTGCAAAAATGGGTCTATTAGAGATCAGTAGAGAATTGCAATCCAAGTTCTGCAACCATGGTAAGCCTAGTGCAAATTTCTACCAGGCAAGAGAAGGCGAACTCTTAACAGAGAGGAAAAGATATTTGGGAGGGCTCCAGTAAACAAAGTCCATGGCTTTTCATTGGCCGAGTCCTTGAAGGAAAGAAGAGGAGTCTTTCTTCTTCCTACTGGGCTCTGCTATTGTCACAGAGAATGAGAGCTCCCCCTCTGGTGTCCCAACTCTATTTAATTGAGGTTTCTGTTTATTAATTTTTTAAGGCTACCACCATCGCACATTTTACGCTTCTACTTCAATTTTTTTGGCTCATGACCTAAATAACCTAACACTTTCTTTGTTCCTTAATGATGTTCTATTCACCCTTCAATAAACAACACAAAAAACATTTGTTTCTTAATTTTACTGAAGATTTTCTTAAGAATTTTAATAACAGTACCTCTTTTTAAAGCTGTAACTGTTTGACCGTCACAAGTACATTAATTTGTGTCCAGTCATATTCTCTAGTTGTCATACAAAATATAGACTGGTGACAAAATATTTACTATTCCATATGTATTTATAGTGTATCCTCATAAAATGCAAAATTTTTGAGATATGAATAATGAAACTAATAAAGAGTTCCTAAAGATGTGGAAAATTATTACACTATAAGGTTTAACATCAAAAGAAGACATAAAATTTAATGTACAATAGAATAGCCATCATGTTAAAAACTACACCATAAAGACTGGAGGAAAATACATTAAACTGCTAAGTGTGGTCATCTGTGAATGTTGGGATTATCGATGCTGGCCATTTACTTAAAACTTTCTTGTCTGTCCTACTTACTTTGTTATGATCATATGTTATAAAATGTTTTATTAAATACAATTTCTTATTTCTCCCAAAGTGAAAAAGGACTCTCTTCCTTCTTTTTAATTAGGGCATTAATTTTAGGCTGGAAATAGGCTAATTAATGGCATGTTTATAATTTTTCCTATGTATCTAAGTTCAACTTAAGTTTTTATTTATATTCTGGTGATTTCCCTCTTAAGATAATATTCCACAGTGCAACAGTTTTATTTATTTTTTTTGTTAGTTCAATATTCCTTTACTGAATTAGCTTCTAATTCCTTGAAGAATGAACTTGAACAATGATAACAATAGTATTAATTTACTATTAAAATACTGATTATTCACTATGTGCTAGTCATAAAGAGCATTAAATATTTTATGTGTACACTCATGTTGTATTTCAAAACTTTCATATGACACAGAGACTGTTTTTATCACCATTTTGGAAATGAGGAAACAGATTAAAAAAGTACGTCCTCCACAATCACCCATTAGTAAGTGGAAGATCAGGATTCAGACACAAGCTTGTGTGACTCCAAAAATCAAATTCTGGAACATTCAATCATATGATCTCCTTAATATGCTCTGTATCTCTTCACTGTGCCTTGTACACAGCCCTGCACATAGTAGATGCTTAATTAATAAGTATAGGATGACTGATGGTGCATAGTCCAAAATGTTAAAAAAAATTAAAGAGTAATATGATAAACAACTGTTGACTTATATTCCTAAGTCTATTTTTCATATAACTTGAGTATAAAATATTACAGAAATGATCTCAGTCTACAGAGGAAATGATATGCCTCCTAACTGCAGCACCCCGTCCTTATATGCTATGCTGCACAGACTGTGTTTTTAGTTTTATGAGTCAGGACACCATTAAACATGTTTGCATTTTTTTCCATTTTAAGTTCACTTCCATTTTCTGCTCAAACAGCATAGTCTCCCTAAAGCATGATTAAATCCCTCTTTTCTACAACAACCAAAAAATGACAGATCGACAAGACACCAACAAAGCAGAAACTGAGCATTACTGTAGGTATCCTATACACCCCACTATTCAGGTTTTAAGTCATGCACAAATGACATCTTTACTCGTCACGAGCAATGAGATGACCCACATTCCCATGCAGTCATTCCAATAGGTGATGTTTTCCTGTGTAAATATATGGACCCATGTAAATTCAAACCTTTCTGTGGGCTTCCTCCATTGAACTTTCTATGTTTTCTTAAGGGAAATTTGTAGTCTTTTAACTTTTTATCCACAAATGCATATTTAAATATTTATAACAGCAAATAAAACTGATTTTAACAGCATTAAAATGAATTTAATAATTTATCATTTGTTACTTACATTTTAGGCAGAGCTGTGGTAAGTCATAGATGATGTTATCTACTGCATTTTTAGCAAAAAGGAGCCCCAGCAGTTGTGGTAGAAAGCAGCCATAAATGTGTTTGCCGAGCAGCCTTACTGGTGACAAGGAAGTTGAGGTAACACACACTAAAATTGGGAATGAAGCCTTGTAACTGTTAACGCCACATGTGAGCTGAGTCATGGGTGAAGGTAACACCATGGACACACTGCTGTTTTCTGCTGTACCTGACATCCAGTGTTTGGAGGCTAAGTACTCCAGGGACTAAATTTATGGCTATTCTCACTTTCCATGAGGAATAGCTGCCTTGGCTACATCATACTTGAAAGGCTTGCATAAATATTAAGCATACATTTTATTTTTCAAGCACTCAGTTTTCTCTGGATTTCTAGGCATAGTGGGAGGCAGCATCACTGACTATGAAATTCAGTACAAAAATGCTATTAAATTCAATGGCTTTATGATAGGGGTTAATTTTTTTGTATTAACATCCAATTTGTAAAAGTTACCCTTATCTAAAGCAGAAAGCTGTTACGCAAGAAAATACTTGAAAAGTAATAAGCAAGTGGAATAAAGAGGCCATCTTTCTATCTGGAATGATTTTTGAGTGATATACTGGCTGTTTAAAATTCATAATCCATGACCTTGGCTTCTGAACTGAAGATGGAGAAATACTACTATTTTCATTTCTCTTTAAATTTTCACTCTTATTGCAAAAGTTTCACTTGACTGTGTATTTTGGGTGTCAAATGATCTCATCTGAAATGGTACGAACTTATACACAGTTTATCTATGGAGCAGAATGGGGTGAAAACTAAAGAAATTTTACTGCTAGTGACTACAGCAAGTTGCTCTTTCTTAATATATCAGTTGACATTTTGTGTGCAGAATTCATGCATTTCTAATAGTCCCTATAAAATGTCATCCTGTTCGGGAACAGTAAGCTGCCAGAGAATAGTCTTCTACAACCCGTACTGGGGCCCAGAGCTGCCCCGCTGCCAGAACACTGCCCCAGTGACGTATCACACGCAACTTCTCTGAATAAGAGCAAATGAACTCTAAATGTCATTCATGATTCTGCCTTCACCCTGCCCCCCCCCCCCAATTGAACACGAAGGTCTATTTTTTCAAAACCTCTGTAACAGCGTGACAAAGTACAAAAAAAGTGAAATTCTGAATTATAGTCTTTGAATTGAATGAGACGTTTTAAATTGCAATTGAATAAATCCATTTCATTATCAATCAAAACAACTCACTTGCCTGCAAAATCTTCTTTCTTCTCTCCCTTACACTCCAATCCTTGATACACACATAGCTGCTCCTTATACTGTAAAGGATTTTCTACAAGGAAGAAAAGTTGAAACGATGTAAAAGTATGAAATTTGTTTTCAAAGTACAAATACGATGGTAATCATTTACTTTGTTTTAAACCTCAAATATTATGTAGTGAAATCTTACCCTCCCTTGGAAACTCTCCCAGTTTCCCAGACTAGCCCTAGCCATTCTGATCTCTGAGTGACAGCATAGAAGATTGTCTAAGGGTAGAGACTCCAGAGCCACACCACCTCAGCTAAATCCCAGTTCTATTTCTCACAAGCTGTGTGACTTTGGCATGTCTTGTAACCTATCTGAGCTTTAATTCTTCTATCTGAAAAATGCAAATAATAACATTAGTTACCATTCATGGGTTGGTTTTGAAGATTAAATGAATTTATAAGTGTAAAGTACATTAAACAGTGTCTGGTTCATAGTTCAACAACATAAATCTATGCTATTATTAGTATCATCTGTGATTTCTCTCTGGACTCTTGGATTATTATCTGAGCTTATCATTTTGTGTTTTTCACAGGCTCTATTGATGGATATTTAGTTACAGATATTGGAAAGAGGGGGACAAATTCTTAGTCTTGGATTTTGGATGTTTCACAGTACTTGACATAGACTCAAGAATACTAGGTCTTAACTTGAGAAAAAAAATGACTATAACAGTGTGTAATTTAATGTTATACACATGCCAAATTAGATAATTCATTCAGTTTAGCTGATGTATATGTGTATGACAGTTTGTATGAAGATGTTTTAAAGACATGATTAGAACCCAAAAATAGAAGAGACAGAAATTTAACAGATGAAAATTGTGAAACAATTTTAGCAATCTAGCACATGAGAACTAAACTTAGCTTTATACTCCTAGACATCCAATAAAAAAGAAAAGGACAGCAGCGTCTACTTTTGTATCATTTTTTTTAAAGAATATTAATTCTTAACAAAGTTGTTATTTCTTCCCTGATCTTACATTCGGAGGGAAAATCTATCATATAGAGAAAACAAAAAATCAGTGAAGAAACCACACATTATTTGACTCAAGGTGAACTATTTATTCTATGTTTACATATTAGATTTCAATAAAACCAGGAAATAGTATGGGTTTGTCACTTAGTGCATGTTTTTCTATGGGCTTTTAAGTATATGTGTTTGGTATTTTATGCTTTGCTGGCCTAACTTGGTTTAGGTTTAGAACTTTGATAACATAGGAAAAAAAACAAACAAACATAAAAAAGGGCCATACATTTTCCAACTTGAACATCAATCTCCTCAAGCATAAATATGGCAAGATCTGAATAACAACTAATGGAAGATTCAGCTCTCTGGCCAGGCTTCCCCTGTAGCTGTTGCATGGTGTCAACTGAAGAGGAATCCATAGTTTCTGATGTGATAGCAAGGCTGATGTTCTGTAGTGAAAGTTACAGCACCTGTACTGATGGCAGACGGATGCTACTGAATAGACCCTGAGCATTTTTTCCTTCAAAATAACACAAATCCATGTAAGTACCTGATATATAATATGCTTAAAAAAACTAAATGGAAATAACAACAAAACCAGCTTTGCAATGAGAAAACCAGAGTTCTCAAAGGGGCTCTGCATCAACAAACTTGAACAAGTTTGAATCATCCCAAGGCTCAGCTTCTTGACCTGTATGAAAATGTTTAGGAAAGAATAAATGAGATAATAGAGCTTAACCCCAATGGTTCAATATTTGACACATGATAGATACTAAGAAAAATTAGTTATTTCCTTTTATCCCAAACTTCCTATTTATTTTGAAAAACCCAAGTATTGCTTATTAGAAAGTAAAGTTAGTGGAGTATCATACAGGATATGCTGATAAGAGTATCTTTTTTGGTGCATCCAAATGCACCATGTTTATGTAAATAACAAGAGGTTCCAATGCTGGGGAACTTGAAGAGATGATGCACAGTTGAATGGAAGTAAAGATTTGATTCGCAGGCCACCATGTTTAATGCAGACACTTGAGAACTAAACTGCTGATATTCCTGTGCCACCTGGTTTTCAAAAAGGAAAAAAAATCAGAGGACAGAGAGAAACTTAAATTGCAGTCATGAACAACAGACATGAATTTTTTGTGTAAAAGCAGGGTAACTTCATAGTTGTCCAGAATAAGTGTGAGCATATTTAATCAGAATTGACCTCATATATACCTGAAACTGAACCCAAACACAGTGGTTATTAGGCAATCAATATATGCTAGAAAGAAGAGAAACATGGTACTAGTTGAGCCACTCACAAAACATTCCCTGACAATGCAGCTAAATATTTTATCTGTTGATTGGAATCTAAATGACTAAAGGTATTAGCCTCTTGGTTGTCAAGAATGATGGACGTTATATTTGGTAGCAGACCCAAGAAGCAGCCTTGCTCTGCATTTTCAAGGTATATGTGTTTACCCTGTTGTCTGTTTATTGAAAGCTAGTTTATGTCCCAATTTGTTTGGCCCTCTGTCATCCTCTCCACTGGTTAACAGTTATGACTGAGCTGGGCAATGATTCTTCACCCTCTAAGGATCCTACAGGGAACCAAGGAAGGGACACAGTATCCACCCATGAACATGAGAGAAAGCACTTGCTATTCTTTGGTGACTGTAGAGGTCATGCCTGTCCAGATGACTTTTCATGCAGGGTTCAGGATTTTGACTTTCTGGAAACCCTTGAAATGGCAGGGGTCACACAACTCCTGTAATATCACATGATCAATGTAACACTGAAAAGAACTTTGTCCTGAGAGCACGTTTTAGTTTGGGTCAGTATGAAACATGGTCTAGCTTTAGGATTCTACGATTCTGAAGTTCAATGTCTGAGTTTAAACAGATCCTAGATTGCTGTTGGGCTGATATGGAATAACTTATTGAGGAGGAAGAAGAAATTACCCAACAGCTTTATTTACTCAAAGATGCCAATAAAAGTTTTGAACATCCAGAGAGTTTACACATTCTATCAAGAACAATCTCTTTCCAGAGCAAATGTCTAGCGATACAATTCATGATTCAGAGGGTTTCTTGGAAAGTAGGAAATTAGAACAAGAGAGGGACCAAGTAGATTTCTCTTTAGTATCCCCAAGTGCATAGCACATTAAGAAAAAAAATATATATAAATATATAAATTAAAAAATATATATATGCATGTATGTACATATGGCTTTAGTACAGGTATGGGTTGTAATACTTGACCAAAAAACAAACACACATGTATTTATGTATTCTGATTGCAGAATAATTATGAGAGGTTGTTTACGTGTACTACAGTGAGTAGAGTGTGAGGTTATGTACCAGAAGCCTGGGTTTTGATTCCAGCTCTCTCACTTATTAGCTGTGTGACTGTAGCATTTTGCTTAATCTCTCTGACCTTCAGTTTCTACAGTGCAGATACTAATTTTTTTCTATCACAAAATTATTATAAGGACAAGAATTCCCTGTAATTAAAGTCTTCTGTGAATTGTGATACATTTTACTAATTCACAATATCATCATCAATCCTCTTACAACATTTTCTCTACATTTGACAGAAACACATTTTTTAAAATGAGTGCAATTTTAAGGCTTACAGAAAACTTCCTTTGCTTCCATAATAAACAGCTTGCAATTAACAACACAATAATTTTTATGATGGTGCTTATAAAAAAATTCAGGTGTCTTACACAATGCCAACTATAGAACTGTTTAGTATGAAAACTTGGTGCATAAATATTCAGTGAACACTTTTCAAAAACTACCTAAATTGTCTTTCTAAAATATAAATACACTGAGAGGAGAAAATCAACTGCTCAAAGGGACTGCTGTCTTTGCATTCTCTAACAATAAGCTCCTTGAAGGAGGATAATGAGGTTTTATATTTGCACAGCACCTGTTCAAACAGGCTCAGACTGAGAAGGAAATGCACCTTATACCAACAAGTGTCCTGGGCCTGGAAGTGCTGAGAACAACTTGAAAAATTTGCCTCTAGCATAGCTGAAACAGCTTCATGGCCTGTTTTCGGGAATATGCTATTTTTAATGTTCATTGTGTTTACTTACATCAAACAAAGTACACATCAAAAATTTGAGTTTCATTTTCGTTTCCTATTGCAGACTGCAGAGGTTAGCGGATGTAATTTTTTTCTATTTCTTAAAGCAAATTGGTACAATTCTTCCTAGAATATGTTTAAAGATTTCACCAACTGTGAAGTTATTTTTTTTAAATATATTTGAAAGATTTGAAATTGGTTATTATTTGAAAGCATCCTGTCCCAGAAATGATCACAGCAGCCACTGGAGATCAGCAACATTTTGCAGAATTTTTAGAAAAAACATACACAAATGCCAGCTACTTAACTGGTTTCCTTCTCTTTCTACTTAAGCTGGTAGCTTTCCTTGGCTTTCCTATGGAAACTTTTATCAAGCAAATGTCACATTTGTGGTTAATAAGTACTATATTACAATTTATGAGCAGTTGAATTTTTATTGTTCAAAGCAGTTGTATTTCATCCTTCTGCAATGGTGGCGGTAGTCTGCTGACTCTTTTACCTTTTGGTCTTTTAAAAAAATTTTAATGTACATACTAATGTCATTCATTAATCCAACCTTAAAATTAATCCAGGCAGTTTTAAGGTCAAAATGCTTGTAATTTACGCTTGTCTTTAAGACAACAGCAGTCAAAACCTAGACACGTATTTGTGTGGCAATATAAGGATTTTAATATTAATCAGCTCTGGATTTGGACCTCAGGTCTGCTCCTTATGCCTGTAAAAACATGAAAAATTCACATCACATCTTTGTGCTTTTCTTCCTCATCTGTAAAGTAGACCCCAAAATGCTTAGCTTTTAAATTATAATGAGAATCAGATAAGATAGTTGTTCTTAAGACTTTGCAAGGAGAATTTTCTCAATGTTATTTCACTTCCCATCATCTAATCCTAGTAGGTTAAAAAAAAAAAGATATACTTATCTACAGATATCTAAAAACCTCCAACTAGAATTTAACTGAAAAAATATTACATATCAATTTCAGCCAGTTTAAAAGTGTCTTATAGGAATACAGTAAACAGTTTATTTAAGAATTAAAAAAATGTGTGTTATACTAAGAAGAGACTATCTTTATTAAAGCCAAAGAGTTAATTATCATATACTAATCAGGAGACTGTGCTTGGTTTAAAGATCTAGTACAAAAGAAACTTCTAATGATTAGAGGTTCAGAGGATTGATTAGAGATTTTAGCCTATATCCTTTAATAGATGGTTAGACGTTCATTCTGATTTTGTGGTAAACCCAGGAATCTGTACTTTTTAGAAGTTTCCCAGATGATTTTGATACAGATGGCCAATAAACCACATTCTGAAAAACACTCAAAAATGTCATGATAATCCCCAACTAAACATAAGGTGGCACTAAAACATGCAGTGACATTCATTTGGAGTACAAAAGAATACTTGAATTTAATAAATCAACATTTATTAAGTCATTATTCTGGGAAAGGCAGTCTGCCAAGGGTAATCAAAGATGAAGAGATATCTAAGAATCTATGCCAATCTTATTCTAACACACAATAGTAAACAGTAAGGTGCTAGATAATGTGTTTTTCATTGTTGACTGTGAAATTGTCACATAGGTTAATGCCATTTTGCCCCATTTTAATATCATGTGTTAACGCAAATTTTACTTGCTCAAGAAAGAGTACAGACAGTGTCATTCTAATCAGAAAGAAAACACATTTTCTTACATCTATCAGTGTATTACTGCAAATGATCTCTTCCTAACACAAATGATCTCTACTGAATATGGAAGCTCAAAGTTTGAAAGCACACACTTTGTAGAGTTTAGGTATATTCATGACTATACCCCTGACATCTTGCTAAACACCAAGAAAAAAAATACTTTTGGGATTGTTCTTCTTAAATGAAAATTCTTCAACTCTTCATTTGTCCTGTAACTTCTAGAAGCCCAACATTCTTAGTTTTATTTTTTTTTTCAGACTTCTCAGATGCAGACAATTGGACCCAATTCATTGCCAAGACAGCCCATTTAATTAACTAATCATTATCCTCTCAGACTCAGGCAGAATGGCATATATGCCGTCTTTCTCTTGAAGCAGCTGATGTGTGAGGTGTTTAAGTGATTTGACTGAGATCACATGGATCATAACTAGAAAAATCTGGGCTTGAACCCCAGTCTTTGAACTCCTAATTCTGTGCTCTTGATTGTATGGTCAGAAGTATGGGTTGTGGAATGAGGGTATTACTTGGTTTTATGAAAACTTGAACCAGGCTAATGCTGGCTGGCTTCAGAACCAAAATGAGCTGAAAATTTTTCTTGTAATTGTACATTCAATAACAGAATTAATGCAGTGTATTAAGAATTGTAAAATTAGGTTTTAAAGTCATGATTAAATTTCATGAGAGCAAAAAGAAACGAAGATAACATTATCATAATGACATATTATTAAATTGAGTTTTAAATTCTGATTGAAGGAGGTCTACCAGATGAGAACATTAGGGAAGGTAATATTCTTTCTCTCCAAAGGCTCCATGGCTCTGTTTTACAAGATTTGTTGCACTTGAAATAAACTCATGGATCAAACCATCAAGATGTTTCTTTAGGCCCTGCCCTTCTAGATGAACAAACTTTCAAAAAATATTTGGACATGGTGTCATAATAGAATGTAAGCTAATCTCAAATGCCATTTCACTGTTTAAGGAACCTCCTTCAAAAAGAGCTGAAGACATTTGGGAATCCATTGTTCACTCATTCAGCACTTCAATGTTGTATGACATCTTTTAGATGCTGAATAGAAAACATGAGAAATACTTTGCTCTTTCTAGCAGTTCAAACTTTCTATCTGAATTGACAGAGCAGTAAGTAAATACTTATAAGTCCAACATTTACTTATACATCAGTTCCAAATGCTATAAGATGACAGAGGATAGGAATTTAGTACAGTTTTTAAAAGGGTAGATTCCAGAATTGACTGCCAAGCTCAAATCCTGGCTTTACCGCCTCTAGCTGTATGACTTCAGAAAATTTACTTTTAACTTTCTGTGCCACATTATTCATATTTGTAAAAGGGGGGGGGGTTAGAAATATACACTTAATGGGGTTATGAGAGAATGGAATTAAAAAATATATCCAAATTGTTTAAAGAGTATCTGGAACATGATTATGCCACATGAACAAGCCTAACCTTACATGTGAAAGGCGTTTTTAAGAAAAAAGCTTTCAGAAAAAACAAGCATAATGCAGCTATAAAGTGATGAATGGGAATTTACCAGGAAGCAAAATAGCCAAAATGTTCTAAAATGTGCAAAAGCAGGGGAAAAGCAAGAGTAATGTCAGAGAATGGACAATAACTTTGCATGGGGCAAGAATAATAAAGACAGTGAACTCTTCAAAGAAGAATTTGAAAAGCCTTAGCTTGCCCCTTAAAAATGTTGTAACTTCAAAGGAATCGCCCTTTCCTTTGTTTCAGAACCAAAATGAGCTGATTGGAGAGCATTGCTGGAGAAGAACATTTTGCCATATGTGGATTTTCCTATCAGCCAGATGATGGAGAACAACTGTATTTACACTGGCAATGGCCATCTCTTTCCAGTGTTTCAAAAAATTCTTCTAGTTGTATTATGAAGGACGGACTGACTGAAAGGCAAGAGATTGAAAGCAGTGGAGACAAATTTAAAGTCTCTTGGAATTATGTGGGTAAAAACTAATAATTTTTATCAGTCAAAAATCACTGAATACCTAGACAAGTGCTGGAACCAAAATTTACTGAATCTGAAGTTTTGCCAAGAATTCTCAGTATAGCCTTTCTTCTGTTATGATGTAAACCTACATCATAACATGATATTCGGTTGAAGCATAATTTCCATGTTGTAGATCTAAAAGGGTAGGGCAGTAGTAATTTCATATGATTCATCATAGTACCTTAGTTAGCAGGAAAGAATTGAGTACATGACTTATACTTGTGATAAAAAATGCCAAAATAAACTCAAATGATCTTAAAAAAATTGACCAATAGACTTGAATTTTCTCATTATAATGATTGGATTTAGGAAGTGTATAGAATTATACTTTACAATTATTTTCAAAAGAAATAAAGTATGTAATTAGCTTCTCCTCAGATATCTAAATTTTAAAGGAAATTATTTCAAAGGTAATTAAATGAGCTAAACATCACTCTTTAAGCTTTTGAGATGAGGAAGTATATTAATGTTCTTCAAATGCCATTTGTTTTAGTTCAGTAAACCTGTTTAAGGTGCTGTGATTTTATAGTTTTCAATAAAGATTTAATTAAGCATGAGATCATTAAAACCTGTCCTTGCAAACCTTTCAAAGGGAGAGTTGCTTTTAAACAACTGGATGTTCATAAGCATTGAGATGATGAGCAACAAGGATTTGTTCATGTTCTTGTAATTTTACACATAATTGAAAAAAGATCCATTACGTCCAACCTATTCCATTTCTTTTGTGAGATAAATTCTTCAGGGTAACTTTCCTGTTTTCCCCCCTTCTCATGTGCCCTGAAAAGTCCTGAGGTTTTGTATACTGGGCAATGGCCTGGATTTGAATATGAGCGTATTCATGCTGGAATTCAGACTCACCTAGCTCTGTCTGGATAGTATAAGGGGTGCTCTGGAAGATGGCAGGGTTAAGGAGGGTGCTGGGAAAGAAATCTAACATGAAAAGAGAGATTTGACTCAGAAGACGCTGTCTTGAGTACTGAGAACCGGAATGAAGGGATTGTTACCAGTTTTCTCATGATGTTCCAGATCTGGGTCCTAGGTATAAACAGGGAGTAAAATCTCAGAGAAATGTTTGTTAATTATCAGTAGCACAATTATAGTCTCCTCTGGAATGAGTGCAACAAAGTGTGACATAACATAGGTAAGAGGAATGCTTTGTACTTAGAGAAGAATGTGTCCCGACTAGAGGGCGCTGAGCGCGGTCCTATAACACGATAAGCCTGGGCATCCTGGGGCTCTGGTGGGACCTGTGGCTTCATCTTTGATAACGACCAGCTATGTTATATTGGGCAACCGACTTAGACTCTCTGGGCTTCTGTGTCCTCGTTTGTAATGTGAATAGAATAATGGCGACAAATTTAGAAGGTTTTCGTGAATGTTAATTGAATTTGCACCTGGCACACAGTAAACACAACACATTTATCATTATTTATTATTATTAGCTACAATAATAGGCTTTTGGGCTACAACAGAAATAGGCAGCGCTCCCTTGGAAAGAGGGAGTAGAGTCACAATGTAGCCATAGGACTCAAAGGACTGAGGAACTGACAATACCCCATTAAAGCAAAACTGTAAAAAACATAAAAAAAATAGTGCATTTTACCCAATAATTGAGATGACTGTCTTCAACCATACACAAAGAAAACTGTAGCTATTTTGTAAAAATAATTTGTGAATTAGGGCTTTGGGAGCAGCCCATGTTTTGTTCATTTTAAATGGGCTGTAGCTCCTGAACTGATTTTTAAAATCAGAAGCAGAGAAACATAATCTTGTGTCTCCTGTAGATGTCCAGAAGAAGTTAAAAACAATGTCTTGTATTTGTATCCCAAATGCACCGTTACCCATTATGTGATCATAGGCAACCTAAATAATTTTCCCTATTTTAATTTCTGGGCTTAGTCTCCTTATCAGAAACATGGGTAAGAATCATGAGAATCTAGTTATTAAGATTGCTGTGAGGTTTATAAAAATATATGAATTGAATTCTAAGTATTTATCATGTTCCAGCAATACAGTAAGTGTTCAATAATAAATGGTGGCCCCCTTGATGATAGTAATTATGATGGAAATGAGAGTGATGATGTAAAAGCTTGACATCAGGATGGTATAGCCTTGGAAACATAGGTATTATTCATAAATCCTCTTTAAAATTATACAGGGTGGATACAGTGCTGCTTCCAAAACAGTGAGCTACACTCAAAGCAGATACATTAATTTATAACTTAACAAGAGCAACGTCAAGCCTCTGGGAGCTCACAAAAGGATGGGGAGACAAATATATATGCCTCTAATGTAGTTTATAGCAGAATATGAGTAATTCTGTGAAAATGTAGACTTGAAGTACCTTGTGAGCATTGGAAGGAGCAAAGATGAATTTCTATGGAATAAATTCTCTAAAGTTAGAGGACAGTGAGCTGTGCATTTAAGGGTGAATAGAATTTTCCATGTAGTGATGGTCTTTGACCAAAACTGAGATTTTCAGAGGTTTAAAACTGCATATTCTACAGATGGCTAACAAACACATGAAGAAATGCTCAACGTCACTAATCATTAGAGAAATGCAAGTGAAAGCCACAATGAGGTATCACTTCACACCGGTCAGAATGGCCATCATCAAATGATCTAGAAACAATAAATGCTGGAGAGGATGTGGAGAAAAGGGAACCCTCCTGCACTGTTGGTGGGAATGTAAATTGATGCAGCCACTATGGAGAACAGCATGGAGAAAACTAAAAATGAAACGACCATATGACCCAGCAATCCCACTCCTGGGCATATACCCCGAGAAAACCATAATTCAAAAAAATACATGCACCACAATATTCATTGCAGCACTATTTACAGTAGCCAGGACACAGAAGCAACCTAAATGCCCATCAACAGATGAACGGTTAAAGAAGATGTGGCACATATATACAATGGAATATTACTCAGCCATAAAAAAGAATGAAATTGAGTTATTTGTAGTGAGGTGGATGGACCTAGAGTCTGTCATACAGAGTGAAGTAAGCCAGAAAGAGAACAACAAATACCATATGCTAACACATATGTATGGAATCTAAACAGAACAGAACAAAACAAACAAACAAACAAACAAACAAAAAACCTGTGCTGATGAACCTAGTGATAGGACAAGAATAAAGGTGCAGATGTAAAGAATGGTCTTCAGGACATGGAGGGAAGGGGAAGCTGGGACGAAGTGAGAGAGTAGCATTGACATGTATACACTACCAAATGTAAAATATATAGCTAGTGGGAAGCTGCTGCATAACATAGGGAGAGCAAATGGATGCTTGGTGATGACCTAGAGGGGTGGGGCAGGGAGGAGGGGAAGGAGGCTCAACAGAGAGGGGCTATGGGGATATACGTATAAATACAGCCGATTCACTTTGTTGTACAGTGGAAACTGCACAACATTGTAAAGCAATTATACTCCAATAAAGCAAAACAAAACAAAACAAAAAAACAATTGTACATCCTAGGTTTATGTAACCATTGCCTTTTTTATCCTATATTGAGCTGTCAGATAGAGTACAGGATATCCAGTTAAATTTGAATTTCAGATAATTTTTAGTATTAGCATGTCCCAAATATTGCATGGGACACATACTAAAAATAATAAATCATTCTGAAAATCAAATATAACTGGGCATCCTGTATATTTATTTGTTAAACATGGCAACCCTAAGCAGATACTTCATGGAGAGAAAGAATATTGAATCAGTAACTTAAAGACCATTTTGTTAAAGCAGATACTACTATTATTTCTTTGGATGTGCTCCGATCAATCGCTTCCTATCTCTGAGTATCAGTTTCTGTATCTGATGTAGGTTAAGAGATGACCTCTAAGTCCTTCTGCAGCTCTCATGCTCTGCAAATGTGAATATAATGTTTAGAACTTGGGGTTAACTATTTTTAATATATGACTCTAATACTCATATTGACAATGAACATTCCCTATCTCTCAAACATAGCATTCATAACTTCTTTTATCTATAATTCTGAAAATAAGTTCATTTTTTTCTGAGGTTCAGACAGTAACAGATTTGGCCAGAACTATACAGTTAATAAATTCAGAAGTCAGGGTTTAATCCTCTTCTTTTTAATCTCTTCTACTTTTGTCACTCTCAACATCCTTAAGCTTCCTTTGAATGTCCTTTTGGTGTTTAAAATGAGTTGTTAGTAGAGGATAATAAAGTAAATATAAAATTAGATATATTACTGAAAGAATAATTATTGAAGTGTAATCATAAATTTTCACTAATAAATACCTGTTGAAGTGTAATTATAAATTTTCACATTAGAGGAGACATTTTTATGATGAAAGGCATTTTTATATTTTTTTTTTTCCTTTTGCAGTATCATTGCTGTGATTCTACATTTAAAATAGGGTTTCAAGGTTTTCTAGGGAAGGAGATTGGTGTCAGAATTTCCAATAAAAGCTTGATTGTGTGATAGATGACCTGTTCAGGTAGTGATATATAGTTTCCAATAATTTTAAAAGCACATTTAGCCCTCATTCTACCATACATATTACATAGATTTTACTTGAAATTTTGCGAAAGTGCTACCCAATCATTCTTTGTACTTAGCTGAAGGGGAAAGCTGTAAGTTTCACTAAAGCATGACACTTCCAAGCACATATTCACTATATATATATTTTTTTCACATTTTCCTTGAACACTTAATAGGTCAGTAGGCAAGATATTATAGAGACAGAGTACTTCAGTGTGATGCAAGTGTTTTAGAAGCAGATCGATGTCTGCCCTCATAAATTAGGAATTAGGCAATGACAAAAAAACAGCAATGAAACAGCATTTTATTTTTAATTAGGAGCTTGAAGAATGACAGCCAGCAGGGTACTCCACATAACTTCAACAGTTATTAAGAAGCTTCGTGGCATGCACGTGGCAATGCAATTAAATAGCGTGGTCATGAACATCATGGCTTTGTTTGGGTCTTGACTGGGGTGAAGAAGATGCGTATGGTTTTCTTTCCAGTCAAAAAAGCCTAAAGAGGGAAATATCTGCAGGGAGACAAAGTAGTGCCTCGAAGTACAAGAGGAACAACTTTCCTTTTCCTAATTGTTCACTCTTCTCACTCCATTACACACTCACAGTGAGTAATGGACACACAGACAACAGTGATTACCAATTTGTGCTGAGCTCAAATAAAGGTGAGATTCAGAACAACTTTGGAGGATGAGTAGGTGCACTGAGAAGTCCCACAGTATGTTTCCCCAAATATTCGGGGAGGTGCTGTGGACGCAATGTGAGTGGTTCATGCCATACGCTAAACCTGGGAACAGCAAACCATGGCCCTTGGGCATATCCTCCTGGTGACTGCTTTTAACTGATCCATAAACTAAGAATGGTTTTTACATTTTTATGTACCTGAGAACAATCAAAATAATAATGAGGTGTATGAAATGCAAATTTCATTGGCCCTAAACACAGCTTTTTGAAACACAGCCACACACTCACTTACATATCTCTGGCTGCTTTTATGCTATAGCATCAGAAATGAATAGATACAACAGAAACTGGACCAAAGGCCTAAAATATTTACTATTAACCCTTTAGGGAAAAAAGTCTGCAATTCTAGCACTAAACATTGAATTAATGCTGCTCTATGATAACTGGAAATAACATATCTTTTGGTGTTATCACTTTTCTGTTTTTCCGGTATTCTTAGGAATAGTAGATAAAGAGGAAATGGCATGAAACAAGCTACACAATGACTTGTATTTACTTAAATAATGACTTAGTTGTGTGATAGACAAGAAGAGGGAAACCTCCCAGCTTGGAAGATGGGGATAACGGAGAATCAACCTTGGATGCTCCCAAAGGGCAGGTTGTCTTGATTGCTGTAATCAGAGCTGGGGAGGAATTCGGTCCTTCCTATTTATGCTCAATCCATGTACTGCAGGCAGCAGGAGCAATGTCTGGCTCTCAAGGCCCTTCAGTGCTATCTCTATTTTTTTTTATCCTTGTCAACCACTGCCTCTGGAGGCTGTGTATGTTTGACTGTATCTTCACATCACTTACAACCTGGGATCAAATGCCTCCCTGGTGTTACCAAACTTTTCCACCATGATCATGTAGGTGAATATTCACCATAACTAGCAAATATGTAGGAGAATTAGCATTTGCTTTCATATTGTTTTTGTGGGATCAGGTAAGTGAGAATATCAAGTATAGCACTTAATGTATAACAAAGAACACCCAAATGTTTTAAAAAAGTATTTCATTTTTATGTTTTTTTTTTTTTTTACCAATATTATCTCTCTTACTCTTATAACAATTTTAAAAGGTGAGGCTTATGATCCCACATTACAGATTAGGAAACTGGGTCACAATTTATAAAGCCCCTATGTCATGAGTGTTGTGGGCTAGCTATTGACCTTCGGACTAGAACTCCAGCTAGAACCCCAGTTCTCAACTACCCTAATTACGCTGATGTTTCTGGATATAATCTGGACTCACCCATATACTCTGGTGGGGAAAATGCTAATGACATTCGCAGATCTTTTGGGTATTTTCTCATTGTCACAAAGTTGAGAGATAATAGGGAGTTTCTGAGGAAATAACTAAGACATGGGAGCTTTATAGAGATAGATCTGAGAGGCTCTTTTCTCTCCTGACCTTATCCTGGTTTTTCCACACGGAAGCAATGGATGAAGTCCAAAAGTGGATATTCTAGGAGGATCCATCAAACTCTCAGAAGGACTCTGACTAGCTGCAGTGTTCACTGGCCCTTGTACCTGGACATAGCTTAAATAACTAACACCACTGTGGCAGTCCTAGGAAATACTAGTCGCCTCGCTGCACACTTAGTGCCGTCCTTTGGCAGAAATCAACCCTAAACCATGTTTCAGAAGTAGAATATGTGCAACAGTGAGCTCACTCATCTTTTCCTCTGGGTCACATCTGTCCTGTCATAAAGGCAATTAAGTTATTCTTCCTCACTTTTCCCACTAAGATGCAGACACCTCCATCTCCATTTAAATGCACATTGCTCTCAAAGGGGAAAAGGGAAAACTTGCAGTGTTTTGTGAATGACATCTCGATATTCCCTTGCTCTTCTTGGCACAGATCCTTACAGCTTCAAACACTACAAATTTAATATACAAATGAAAGGTGCCACTTTCACTCCCCGCAGATTTCAAGTGTCTCCTTCTCCATAGACTTACACTCATTCTGCTACTTGATGTCATAATGTAAATATATGAAATAATGAATTATTTTTATGCTGCTTGTTTTTACTTCTATAGATGCTTTGCACAATGGTTTCTCCTTATATTCTAGGCTGAAAACAGGCTGTTTCTTCCAATATCATCTATAAAGCTCCTTCTTCTATACTTTACAGAGAGTCTACTCTAGTCTCCCAATTGTGCTTCTGCTTCCTTGGGCACTTTTTTTCCTCCACTTTTCTGGCCAGAACTCCCTGCTTCTATAAGCAAATATATGCCTAAATAAACTGTTTTGTGTGCGATTTTGGTATGTATACTATCTTTTAAATTCTTGGTTTGAGGTTGGCAGGCATTAGTAGTTAGCTTCTTTTCTTCTTCCTTTGTTTCTGAGTAGTATTGGATTGTAAGGCTAGAACACATTCTGTTAGCGTGGACTTTTTTGTCTTATTCCTGATCTTAGATGAAATGCTTTCAGCTTTTCACTGTTGAGTATGATGTTAACTGTGAGGTATCACCTCACTCCAGTAAGAATGGCCATCACCAAAAAGTCTACAAATAATAAATGCTAGAGAGCGTGTGGATGAAAAGGAACCCTCCTATGCTGTTGGGGGAAATGTAAATTGGTGCAGCCACTATGGAGAATAGAATGGAGCTTTCTTAAAAAAACTAAAAATAGAATTACATATGATCCTGCAAGCTCACTGTAATACTTCCAGTACTGTGCTGAATAGAAGTTCTGAAAGTGAATATTTTTGCCTTCTTAATAATTTTAGGTAGAAAATCTTCAGTCTGTTATCATTTCGGATTATGGTATTTCAAGATTTTTCATAGATGACCTTTGTCAGTTTGAGGAATTTACCTTCTGTTCTAACTCTGCAAAGAATTAGCATGTATATATATAGGATTTGGGTAAATACTTTTTTGTAATCTATTGACATGATTACATGGCTTTATTCTTTATTTTTGTTTACACAATGATTTATATTGATTTTCAGCTCTTAAATTATCCTTCCACTCCTGGGATAAACTCTTTGGTAGTGGTATATGGCTATTCTGCAATATATTAAAAAGTGTTTTTAAAGGATTTTTAAGTTTATGTTATTGAGGGATATTATCTGTAGTTTTATAATAAAACTTTATTAAAACATTGAGACGTGGTCACAACTCCCCCAGTGAATGGATTTTTTAAGTAAAAGTGGTATTATTTATTCCTTTAATGTTTGATGAATTTTATCAATTGGATCTAGAATTTTCTTTTTGGGAATACATTTAATAACTAAATAATTTTCTTTATCTAATACAGGTTTTTTCAGATTTTGCACTTTTTTTTGAATATGTATTATTCATTTGTGACATTATATTTATTCAACTCATCTCAGTTGTCTGATTTTTCTGCACAGTTTTGTGTATAATAGTCCCACGTAATCTTTTTACTTTCTTTAGTGACTATAGTGATGTCCAGTCCTTCATTTCTGATATTGGTAATATGTATCTTGCCTCTTTTTTTCTTAGTCAATCTATTTCATTTCTGATATTGGTAATATGTATCTTGCCTCTTTTTTTCTTAGTCAATCTAGCTAACAGGTCAGTGAAACTGAAGGTTGACCACTTTTTCTGAGCCAAGTTTTCCCTTTTATCCAGAGAATCTGTGAGTTTTTAATGCCAGCTTCTGTCACCTCTTACCTTTAGTGAAGTTGTGATTTTATCATGAAAACTGGGGTGACGGGAGCAGCCCCAGCCAATAACGCTGCCAAGTTATTGTCATTCAAAAGAAGTTTTTTAAGAGTAAATTTGATTGTCTGCATACCTGCCTTTATCATTTCCCAGTGCCTGAAATGGTTGGTTTCAATAATTATGTCTGTTTTATACTTGTTTCTTGTGGAGGAGAAAAGAAATCTCATGCCTCCATTAGCCAAAGTTAGTTTGCTATATTATCGTTTAAAAATAATAATATACTTCATATACCTATTAACACTGTGAATAACCTTCATTATACATATAGTAATAGGACTGGAGGAAAGCAATACAACTGTGCCTATTCTTTTATAAGACAGAATCCCAGGAGTGACAAGAGATATGCTGTCTGAGGCATCATCCCATGAAACTATATGCCTGGAAATTGTGTGGAGGGCTAAGCTGGTGTTAGTGATACACACAGAAATTTGAAAGGCTCTGATTCTGGCACCTTTTCCTATTTATTATATCTTTCTTACCAAGGAAGAGACTGTTATTTTTTTTTACAAAACCTGTTCTCAATTTATTAATTTTACCCTTAGAATCTGAGTGTTAGCTTACTATATAGTGTGTTCAGACTAGTTTCACTTCACTGGCTATTAGGTTGGACTATGCAGCTAAGTTTGGACCAAAAGTTTATGTGAAAAAGTAACATTAACTATTTTAAGTTTATTTCCTTAAAAAGAAAGCTATTGTCTCTGAAACTTCTTTTTCCCTCTCCCTCTAGTCTGGAAAGTGGAGCTGTTTGGAGAAGCCGTCTTAGATCCAGAAAAGAAAGACATATTGTGGCTAATAGAGCTTCACACTTGGGCTGGGTCTCTGGATGACCTCATGGAGCAGAATCTTTTCCTACTCTACACTGTTACTGTCATGAGGAAAAATAAACTTATCTTGTGGAGCCGTTCGAGTTTGGAAACTATTTTAAAACAGTAACACAGACAATAGTCTTATGTATAAACTTACCCTACAGCGCACGCGCGCACGCACACACACACACACACACACACACACACACACACCCACTACACATACATAAGACGGACGTTGTAAGCTCTTACTAAGTAGACACTACATTTTCTTTTTTTATCTTTGCTATCAAAATGTATGAAACTAAGTTAAGAATCTTGTGCTTAATAGTAACTTAACAGTAGTATCAACATTACATTATATACTTTAAACTTACATAATAGTATATGTTAATTATTTCTCAGTATTGCTGGGGAAAAAAAACAGTATCCATCAGACGATTTAAGACCCCGAGTTAAACAACCCTGTAAGACCTAAGCACACAGAATACAATAGGAATGGCCCTTCTAAAAAGTGTATAGTGGTATCTCCTTATAATTCCTCATATCTTTATCATGACACTTCCTCTGCATGGCTTTTTTTTTAAGAGCTGCAAATATGTTTTTTTAAAAAATTTTTAGCATCTTTATTTTATATATACATACACATATATTTTAGTGAAGTATAGTTGATTTACAATGTGTGTTAATTTCAAGTGTACAGCAAAGTGATTCAGTCATATGTATATATATATATGTGTACACACACATATATTCTTTTTACAGATTCTTTTCCCATATAGGTTATTACAAAATGCGAGTATAGTTCCTTGGGCTATACAGTAGGCCCTTGTTGTTTATCTATTTTATATATAGTACTGTGTATATTTTACTCCCAAATTCCTAATTTATCCCTCCCCCCACCTTTTAAACACTGGAAGCCTTTTAAATACTTTGTTTCCCAGTCACCTTCTATTTTCATATGTACCTTTGCTTCCATTACTCATCAATACATATACCTCTTTTGTATTGAGACACATTTCTCTAACTGCTTACTAAGCTTCATTACCTTTAATTTTCACTGACATCATAAAATCAAAATGTGCAAAACTCAACATTTCTTTTCCAGATGGACTTCTCTCCCTGTATGACTTACATGAATTAATGAAACCATCTCAATCGCCCAATCCAAAGGCATAAACCATTGTGGTGACACAGACTTTCACTTCCTTTTAACCATTCACCAATCATTGAGTCATCTGTTTTCCGTATTTCTCAGATCCCAACTTTCTCTTGATACTTACTAATAATTTCATCCTCAGTTTCACCTTTCAGTTGGACCATCTGAAACATTTTTTTATTTTTTTTTTTTTTCCTGAGGTCTTCTTTTTTTTTTTTTTTTATTTTTTTTTTTTTATTTTTTTTTTATTTTTTTTTTTTTTTATTTTTTTTTATTTTTTTTTGGGGGGTACACCAGGTTCAATCAACTGTTTTTATACACATATCCCCATATTCCCTCCCTTCCTTGACGCCCCCCCCTCGATTCCCCCCCACCCTCCCTGCCCCAGTCCTCTAAGGCATCTTCCGTCCTCGAGTTGGACTCCCTTTGTTATACAGCAACTTCCCACTGACTATTTTACAGTTGGTAGTATATATATGTCTGTACTACTCTCTCGCTTCTTCTCAGTTTCCCCTTCACCCCCCGCCCCCTCCCATACCTCGAGTTCTCCAGTCCATTCCCTGTATCTGCTTGCCTGTTCTTGTCACTGAGTTCATCAGTACCATTTTTAGATTCCGTATATGTGAGTTAGCATACAATATTTGTCTTTCTCTTTCTGACTTACTTCACTATGTATGACAGATTGTAGTTCTATCCACCTCATTACATATAGCTCCATCTCATCCCTTTTTAGAGCTGAGTAATATTCCATTGTATATATATGCCACATCTTCTGTATCCATTCATTTGTTGATGGGCATTTAGGTTGCTTCCATGTCCTGGCTATTGTAAAGAGTGCTGCAATAAACATTATGGTACAAGTTTCTTTTGGGATTATGGTTTTCTTTGGGTATATGCCCAGGAGTGGGATGACTGGATCATATGGTAGTTCTATTTGTAGTTTTTTAAGGAACCTCCAAATTGTTTTCCATAGTGGCTGTACCAACTTACAGTCCCACCAACAGTGCAGGAGAGTTCCCTTTTCTCCACACCCTCTCCAACATTTGTTGTTTCCAGACTTTGTGATGATGGCCATTCTGACTGGTGTGAGGTGATACCTCATTGTGGCTTTCACTTGCATTTCTCTGATGATGAGTGATGTTGAGCATCTTTTCATGTGTTTGTTGGCCATCTGTATGTCTTGTTTGGAGAAATGTCTATTTAGGTCTTCTGCCCATTTGTGGATTGGGTTATTTGCTTTTTTGGTATGAAGCTGCATGAGCTGCTTGTATATTTTGGAGGTTAATCCTTTGTCCGTTGTTTCATAGGCAATTATTTTTTCCCATTCTGAGGGTTGCCTTTTAGTCTTGTTTATGGTTTCTTTTGCTGTGCAAAAGCTTTTAAGTTTCATGAGGTCCCATTCGTTTATTCTTGATTTTATTTCCATGATTCTAGGTGAAACATTTTTTTAAAACTTTATTACCTTTAGCATCAATTTGCTTTCCACAGAGCTATTAGTGACTCCTAAAATACATATACTCAGAATGTTACTGCTTTGCTAAAAACCCTTCAGTGGTTACCCGCGGCCTATAAACTAATGTGCAATCTCATTTGCATGGCACGCACAGGAAGTGACATTTGGCTAGACATATCTGTCTAGCTACATCTCTCTTCATTTCCTACATTCTTTCTTCTCTGAACTACTGATGTTACACTTTTCATGCCTCTTTGTTTTTGCCAAAACTCCTCCTTCTTCCTAAAATGTCCTCCCTCTTTTGTCTGTTTTATAAATTCTTATTTCTCATATCTCACCTTAAATATCTCCACTACTACAATATCTTTTGCTGTAACCCAGGAAGGATTATTTCATCTTTTGTGTTCTGATAGCAGTTTGCATATAGGTACTTGCTATACAGAACTTATTTATGTGACTTTCTTTCTCAGCACATCATAAGGTCCTTGAGGACAGGTTCTATATTTTACTATATCTGTTTTTTCCTGAATAGGGCATGTAGTATCTGACACATAATTGATACTCAGTAAGTGCCTAAAACCCTAGCAAAATCCGAAATCCTTTTCTTCTAAATATTTTGTCTTAAATTATGGTTTTAAAAAGTAGAATAAGATGTGATATCACTTCTTATGCGACTTACATTCTTGGGGAAACATATAATTTGTGTAGTTGAAAATATCTTGTAGAAAAACATAAACGGGTTCTGGATAACATCACATACACCTATTTTAGCTGTGCCACCCATGGTCTAGCCTACTGGGGAAGGAAACTAGTCTTGCCCCTTCCCGCACATAGAATCTGTGTTAATTACATCATTAGCTCTCTCTTCAGATAGCAGCTAGCTTGTTATATGGAAGAGAAATGTGTGTTTATTCTATAAGCATTAAGTAATGTCCACAAGCAGTGTTGGGAACTGGGAGAACATAGACTTACCTAGAAATTTTTATCACCAGCTGGGCATATTTGGACTAGGCTCCCTCAGAAAGCAGTGAAGTATTCTGTAAGAGCTGAGAGAGCAATGCGTGTCAGAAATAGAGTAGAGTGGAAGTATCATATGGGTCACTAGAAGATACTGCCATTCTTATGAATCTGAAAATCTAAGATTTCAAGTCATCTTAAAAACATTAAATGAATTTTTCAAAGGAAAAACACATCTTTATAATAGCTAAGTGACCAAGAATTTGTAGGTGTAACTATTATTCATGAAGGTGCTCATTGAAGCACAAAGGCACATTTTTTTTAGGTGCAGGTGTGTCAGGGCCACCCATAAACTTGAAAATCTTGTTCCAGCTAGTGCTATACAATCATTTTAAGTGATGCTCTATCTGGTGTGAGATTTAATGTAACAGACAGGCAGAATAGAATATGATCCTATTATAAGAAGCACATATATTTTGTTGTTATAAAAATACATCATTGGAATTCAATTACACACCAATCACAGTTGTGTTTATGCTAGATTAGCTCAATTTATTTTGGTCATTTTGGCAGCTTGGATTTCCACCATTAACTATTGTCTTAAGTATAAAATATTTTGTGTCATAATGGCTAAGGATGAGCTGAGAGATCTATAAGAAACACATTTCCCATCATTTATTAAGTTCATTCTCCTATTTGATGATGCTTTACATAATACTGTGTTGAGTGTGACGACACTGATTGCTGTCAGGATAGACTAACTCAAGATTTCTGTATAATACAAGTGCATTAAAATCCAGGATTCAAACCAGTGTTTTTTGTTGTTGTTGTTGGCTAAAGTCAAACTATTGAGCCAATTCAGTATTCACCTGTTTGGTGAGGCTTTCAATTGGACCTCTCACCTCCTTCTGGAATGAATCACTCCCCTTCTCTGAGACCTCCAATGCACTACTAAAATTTTGTGTGATTAATTAACTTTATTTTTTAGAGAGATCGCTCTAGGGTCTAGTCACAGCATCACCTAACCGTGGAAGCACAGTTTCTGTACACAGAAGAAAGGGACTATATCCAGGAGTTGTAGGACCTACCCTAAAAAGTGTAGTGTCAGGGGTTAGATAAATTTGTAGAGGACAGGGTTCTGACAGTGTTAAGTGAGAGGGAACCTAAAGGTGGATAACAGAGACATTGTTAATATGAGGATGCTTTCCTCATATTAAATACTGTGGGGACACAATATTTAGCACCCTGGCTAGATCCCAGGGAGGCTGCACTTAGGGCACTGCTGAGATGGCTCTTAGAAGCTTAAGGAAGCCATGGCTCCAAAACTAAGCAACATAGAAACAGCAGGATCAGAAAAGCAGGTGGTGTAAGAGGGAATCAAAAGGTTTCTACCCATGGAGAATAAATTGCCCTCCAGGACAAAATCTATGAAAAGCCTATTTTCAGATCCTGATCCACAGGCAGCAAAGGACCATGATCCCAGAGAGGAAAGAAATAAGTGAGGTGACCATATGTTTGCAGGAGCTTAGTACTCAAAGACAGTTTCCAGGGTGATGGGAAATTGTAGGGAAGAAAATCCCAAACAGTCTGTCTGAGTTGAGAAGGAAGAGATCTACAATAGGGGAAGCTGAGTGTGGAGTTAGATTTGCTGGGCAGACCTAACTGAAAAAAGGGAAAATGCACAGAAAGCTTCAGAGAGCTGTAGAAGATCCTCCCAATTTTTGGTTAGGATACTATCTGCATATAGGAAATATGACCAGAACAGGGTCAACCAAGCAACTCTACACAGGATGGGAAGGGAAAATAGCAATATATTCTTGTAAGGTCATACACTGTATGTTTAGTGGTATATTATTTGAAGTTGAAGATGTGTATTATAAATCCAAGAACCATTCCTATTCATTCCCTGGAAAGATTCTGCCTTCACACATCTTTATTATTTTCTCCTCATTCCATCGCCCTAATTGCATGCACACTTCACAGCTTTAGGCAGACATAAAAATAAGGTAGGCGTTAAGGTCATTCTAGTATGTTTATGCTTGGATGGAGGTGGTACACTGTACTGCTTTCTCAGCAAAAGGTTCTTCCTCTCTCTGGACCATAATTTTTCACTGCATTTACATTTCTTAATAATAGTTAATCTACTGAAATATTACCTTAAGAAGAAATGAGAAATTGAAAGTTAATTCTATTTCAGTAGTATATCCTATTTTTCAAATGTATCAGTACATTTTACAGCAGATGATCAACAGACTTTAATTTCTTTTCTCTTTCTTCTAAACAACAGACTGTTAGCATTTAAACCCTATATTCTTGGAATTTATTTGAAATTGATCTATCCCATCAGACAGAAAAATTAAATTATTGACTTTAATTAGATTTTAGTGAATGTGATTGCTGCTCATAAATCAGATTTAGTGTAACCATCACATTCTAAATAACAAACTTTTATATTCATGTTTGTAACATTGAAATTACTCTGAATCACTGTTCTAATAATATATTATGATTTTTTAAAGTCATTTTTATGTTTTTTCTCTACTGTAACAGTAGCACATTCATTACGGCATAGGATTTAAGACCATGAGTTCCAAAGCTGGATTTCCTCGTAAAAATCTTTACTATACCACTTCCTCCTATTTTCCTCGATATCTCTGTGCATAATGTTCCTCATTTAAACAAGTAATAATAATAATATCTAACTTATAGATTGGTTTAATAATTACATAGTGTAATATATGTAAAGGGCTTAGAATTTGCATGCATATTTAAAACACTCAATAAATACTGTTTTTTTTTTCATGATATAAAAATCTGGCAAACATAGATCTAAAAAAGGAAAAAAATTTACTCTATTCTTACCAAATAGAGATAATAATTGCTATTACTTTGTTCTTTCAGGCTGTTTCTTTGATGAATATTTAAATATTTTCTATAACTTAAATGTTTATAAATATTATTGGGATAGGCACTTTTCTAACCTAAAAGCATGGAGACATTTATTATTATTTCCTTAGAAATTAATAGAAATGGAATTTATGGGCATGTCTACTTAAGGATTTTTGTACATGTTTTAAAATACATCCAAAAATGTTACCACAATGCAAACTTCCAATGTAACATCTACTTCTCTTCACATATTGCCAGCACTTGTATTAATATTTTAAAGAGATTGAATTAAATATTTCACTCAAGTTTGTAGAAAACTAAAATAAAAAATAATCATTACAATTGGAATATAGATGGCATATTTCATGAAAGTATTGTTTAGATGTTAAATTTGTTGTTATTAAAATATATTGTTGTTATATAGAAAATATACCTGTTCTTAGTTAATAAATACTAAAGTGTTTAGGTGTAAAGGGTTTGATGTATGCATGTTACTCTTACATGGTCCAGAAAAAAAACATGATAAATAAAAGCTGAGCGAGAAAGAGATTGTTAGCAAGTTGTGAAGGAAATGGGATAAATTATCAATATGTAATTCTGGATATGGAGTGTGCTATGATCTGAAAGTTTGTGTCCTCCCCAAATTTATATGTTGAAATTTTAACCCCAAAGATGATAATATGTGGAGGTGGGGACTTTGGGAGATGCTCAGGTCATGAGAGTGGAGTCTTCATAAATGGGGTTAGAATTCTTATAAGAGAAATGCCACAGATGCCTAGCCCTGTCCACCATTAAGGACACAACACAAAGGCTCTGGCTATGAACCAGAAAGAGGGCCCTAGGTCCCACCATGCAGCCATGCTGGTGCCTTGACCTTGGACTTCCCAGTCTCCAGACTGTAAGAATTAAATTTTGTATTTATAAGGTACCCTGTCTGTGACATTTTTATTATAGCAGGCCAAATGGACTAAGACAAGGCACATGGATGTTCTTTGTAATATTGTCATTCTTATAAACTCAGTAAATTTCAAGTTATTTCCAAATAATCAGTTAAATATAATTATCACTTATACATTACAGGAAAACAACTAATAAACACAGCAATTATTGAGCTAGAAAAGAAAGGTATTATAAATAATCTGAGTACAATGTTAGTGAAAACAAAACTAGAATAAACCTATCTCATTGGAGAAACATAGAGTTTAAAATTAGCAGAAACTATCGATGAGCCACAATCTTCAACATACAATAGAGATAAATTTTTATTATTTATATTTATGGAGGTAATCATCAAAAATTTTCAAAAAGTGTTCCTACAAAGAGTAAGAAAGAGGATGAGGAGGATTGCGGAGGAGGATACTCTTGTTCATCATGAGTTCATCTGTATTATTTTATTTCTAGCACGTCATATATTAATTTGAAAGGAGACAAGTCTAACTTTGGAATTTTACATATGCTAACATCCCTTGGATTGATCCCCTTTTAAAATGTTGTGATCATAGACCATATGCTTACTTCAATGGATATTTTATATGATGTTGGACAGCAAAATAAGAGGATATCAGGTATATTTCAGGAAACCCAAAGAGAATAAATTTAACTAAAACTCAGTTTTGATTAAATTACCAATTCAAAGGCTGATATTTCCCTCTCCATATCCCTGGGGCCTCCTCTTTTCTGTGAACTTTTACTACATTTTTCTCACTTCTAAACTATCCTGGCTTTCCTTTTTCAAAAAAGTTTACAACAACCTCGACTTTATATGGCCTCTAGTCTTAAGAGTTGAAAGGAGTCTGTGCTTTAATATGACCCAAGTTTTTCTTTTTCAGAGAGTTTCATTGTGATTTTTAATTTTTTTGACAATGTGAATAATATCCTGATTTATTAGATAATTTTCTTGAAAACTAACGACATTTTTTAGTTTGGTGATTGCTAATGTTATTCAGTGAAAGGTGATGCTTCTAAAATAACGAGCTCTTTCAAATTTAAAATATTACTATAGCTGGATAATAACTGTTAAAGCATCTAGGTTACCTTTCCCACATACTAATTTATTCAGTGGAATCTACTTAATAAATACTCAAAAATTCAACCTAAACAATCATGTCCAGTGCTCTCTATCTTGGCTAAATAATGGTTTAAACTCACTGAGTCTATTGTATGTCACACTTGATTGTAAATAATGCAGCTACCTTTTTTAGTGTTACCCTTGGTGGAGGCCTATGGAAACGTGATGTTATTGGATTAGGAGGTCTGTCACTGTGATAAGCATGAAGGTGTT
Organism: Hippopotamus amphibius kiboko; assembly: GCF_030028045.1. Taxonomy (NCBI): domain Eukaryota; kingdom Metazoa; phylum Chordata; class Mammalia; order Artiodactyla; family Hippopotamidae; genus Hippopotamus; species Hippopotamus amphibius. Next base: position 139,518,455 of record NC_080192.1, on the reverse strand, counting down.
TTAACGTGGATATTAAACTTCACATGGCCAATGCCTAAGTTTCACATCAGATATTTTATCTATCAAAGATCATTTTTATAGTAGGCCATAAAAAACATACTTGAATCAAAAAGCTAGCATGATATATTAGCAGAAAGTAGGTCTATAATATGTCAGCTTATGTTTTCTTTGCTATAATTAAGATGTTAAAGTGATTTAATCTTACTTTGATTTATATAGCATGGGGTTAGACAACCGTATTTGTGCTGCCTTATAGCCTTAATATCATGATGGAATTAAAATCATATTTGGGACTTCCAGGCTCAAGACAAAGGTAGCTTATGCCTAGGTCTTTTCCCAGTATTTCCTCCAAAAAACAATACAAAATACCAAGAACAAGAAATACCTTCTCTTCCTTTTTTAAAGTGCTTTTATATTAGGGGTATTAGCCCTACATCTGTGATATGGGTTGTAAATATTTTCTTCCAGTTTGTCATTTAATTTTAAATTAAAAAATTTGTTATGAAAAGATAGCATGGGATCTGATATGATTGAGTCATTTAAGTGAGTGACCCATTCAACCTCCTATATCTCAGTTGCTTCACCTGTTGAACTCCAGTTATCTTTTCCTTACAGCTCTTCTCAGCCATATACCTCCATTGCCATGTCCTGAAACCACAGCTATACACGCTCCAACTCTTGATTTCAAACATCATACTATGAATATCAGTATCAATAGCCCACTTTCTCTAGTTACACTAATCTATCAAGTTTCTGACCTAATGGAGACAGTCATTTATTTACCTATTGCTAGTTTTATTTTATTGTTTTTAAAAACGTATCACCCCTTTCTCGTGTCATCACTCATCTCCTCTCCTGACTTGGAATTCATAGCGTAGCACTGTAATCAATCCCTTTCAAGCAGTCTCGACTTCCTTGCCTTTTTCACCTACAAAAACCACAACTCTGCTTAAAACTATCTGCTGCATTTGTTTGAATCTCACCTCATATTTATAACCAAAGATTTCAAATGATCATTCACGAGACAAACCTCCTGTACTTCCTCAGGACAATTTCTAATCCACCTGGCAAGACATCCTTTTACCCTTACTCTTCTTTCCTCAAACCTTCAGCAGCACTCCCCAACTCTCAGTGTCAGTTGATGACTTTGCCTTCTAATCTGTAGAGAAAGTAATCATGATCACATTAAAATATGTTCTTGTCACTACCAGCAATTTTGCTGCTCTCCTCACATGTGCACAGGCGTGCCTTTCTTTCCCTCTTGCTGCAAGAGGACATCTGTCTCTACTTCGATCTAAAACAAACTTTCCATTTGAACTATAGAAGCCCTATCCCCTCCAAAAGTGTATTGTGTTTTCCTGCATTATGAATCTCCCTGCATCTATATTTATTCTAAATTTAAGGAAAAAAAAAAAACAACCATATTAACAAAACTAAAACACTCCCTTGCTTGACTTCATTAACTCTTTAGGTATTTACTTCTGTTATCGTCACAGAAAATTTTTCTTGAAAGATGCTTATTTTTAGTGTGTCTTCATCCTAGTGGGGGCCATGGCTAAGCTTCCCACCAGCTCTAGCACATAAATCTCATTTAGCCCAGGCAAATTTTTATTTCCATTTCTCATGTAAATGTTGGATTTTACTCTGATATTTGATGCAATTCTGATCAGAGACACAGGAAGGAAACTGTGCTTAGATATCTGGAATATTTTTCCACAACCAACTTAATTTGCCATGTAGTCTAATCAGTCTTTAATTCTCATCACTCCACAAAAGCAGCTCTGATTAAGTTATCAATTACACACAGCATACTAAAACACAGCGGTCAATTCTCTACTGTTGTGTTGCTCAAGTTACTTACTCATCATTACAATAAATAAAAAGCCTTGAAGGTAAGATCTTTTGTGTTTTTCTTTCAATTTTTACTGAGATGACTGTAACATCATAAGCCTTCATTTCTTTTTTAATCAATGAGTTAAAGGGGTTATCAGCAACATTTGATGTAAATGACCATTCTCTTTTTCTTTCTAAAGTTTCTTTGATCCTATACTTTTTTTCACACTTCCTTCTTTACATTTATTGTCTCATCCTTTATTTTATCTTTTTCAGACTCCTTCTTTCCTATTACACCTTTCCAATATACATATTTAACTTATGTACTATTGGAAAATCTGTTTTTGAATAATATTATATAGCTCAGGTTCTATATTAAAATACAAAAGTATTCTTCAATTTGACCCCATCTTGTTAAGTGTTACAAACAGTCAAGTCATTTTTCTAATTTTTGTTTAAAAGAATGACTTATCTTTTATAGAACTTCAAAATGAAAATAACACTATTGACATTTACTCACTTATTTACCATTGCTGATAATCTTCATTTTGGTTTGTGTATTTTCACATTTCCCTTTGGCATAATTTTTCTTTTTTTAAGAGTTTCCTTTTTAAATTTTATTGTGGATCAAATCTATTGGCAATTAATTATTTTAACTTATATTGGTCTGAAAAAATTTAATTTGTTCCTTCAATTTCGAAAGACATTTTCTCTAAGATTATAGTTTGAAAGTTTTTATTTTTATTTTTAAGAATTTAAATATATCTCTCCGTTTTCTTCTGATTTGCTTGTTTGTGAAAATAGTCTGCTGAAAGAATTCTGAAAAAGCCTTATATTTATTCCTTTGTACATAATATATCTTTTATTCTGTAGAATATATATATTTTACTATATGGAATAAAATATAAACATATTTATATTTTATTATATATTTTATTATGTGGAATATATATATATATTCTATGGACTATAGATTGTGAAATATATAAATATATATATTTTTCCATGGAATGTGTATGCATATTTCTTTAAATAATTTTCTGCTTCTATTGTTTGAGACTCCAATTTTATGTATATTGTATCATTTTATATTTTCCCATAGGTATTCTATCCCCTCTTATTTTGTTTTTCAGTGTTTTACCCTTTCTTTTTGTACCTTATTTTGAACGGCTCTACAGTAATATTTTTAAGTTCGCTAATATTTCTTCCTCAGAGTCTAATCCCACATTAATGCCATTTGGGATATTTTGAATTTCAGATATTGCAGTTTGTATATTGTCCATTTGTTTTCTCATTATGTTCATGTTTTCTCCATTTTCTTGATACGGTACTTCATTTATAACAGGTGTTGTGTGGTTTAATTTTATTATTTCTGTTGTTTCTGAATCTACTTCTATTGATCAGATTTTTTCGGGTTGTGTATTATATTCCCCTGCCTCTTTGCATGACTGGTAATTTTTGATGAGATGCCAAACATTTTGACTTTTTGTTGCTGGGTGCTGGATTTTGTTTACTCCTTTAAATAATGTAAGTTTTTATCTGTCATATAGTTAAGTGATTTGTAATTAGTTGGATCATTTTCAGATTTTCTTTTAAGGGTTGGTAGGATAACTGCTGCTGATGAGATGCCTTTCTGATGTCTATGGATGGCAAAGACTTCCCTGCTGGTTGGTGGGAACATGAATGTTTACAACCCACTGTGAGCTCTAGAAATTTGTGGCTCACTACGTTCTGGCAGTTCTTTCCCCACCCTCATGGAGTTTCACTTCATGCATGGGTAGGTCATGACATTCAACCAGGGGACCCTTCTGAAGACTTCTAGAGTTCCATTTCAGAAACACTCTCCTCTCCAGCACTCAGCTCCACAAATTCTAGTTGTCTCTCTCCCTGAAAGCCAACTTCTGTCTCCTCTATTTAGCAGGACTTCTGGGCTCTGTTTGAGTTGCCCTTGCTATTCAGGAGCCTGGAAACTGCCTCTGGGTGGTAAGCTTGGGAAAGTTTAGGGTTCAGGTCATTGGTTTCTCTTTTCTTAGGGATCACATTCTTTCAGTGAGACGGTATCTATTCTGCAATGTCTGAAAATAGTTGTTTTGTATATTTTGTACAGTTTTATAGTTAAGTAATTTGGGTGGCAATTCCTGTAATAGTTTATCCTTCATGGGCAGAGGAGGAAGTCTTCCCAGCAGATCTTTAAATTTTGGAGTGCTCTAGAGCTATGCACTTAGTCTCCTCCTCTTTTTATACTCTTTCTCCTAAATGATCTTATGCAGCTCACTTCCTTAAAGTACTATTTATGTACTGATGGCTCAAGTGTATATTTCCAGAGCCCAGACTTTTCTCTCTTCCCCGTTATAGTCAACAGTCTACTTGACATCTCATCTATTAGCCCTCTCAGGATTATTCCGACCATAACAGAACTATTGATTCTTTGGCCTGCAGTAAATTGAACCAACATTCACACAGGTATTAAGGCCAAAAACCTAAGAGTCATCCTTGATTTCTTTCTTTCTTTAACCCTCACAGCCAATCCATCAATAAATACTGAAGCCTCTGTCTCCAAAATAGGTATTTCTTTTTGCCATTTTACCATTTTCATTGCTATAGACTTAGTTCAAGCCAACAAAATTAATCAGATGATGTCACTTCCTTCCTTAAAACCCTCTTTCAAAATGCAATGAATTAAAATCTTTTCACCATTTTTATAAGGTCCTCTCTGATCACTTAATTCTGTTCCTTTTATCTACCCATTCACTAAGATCAAGTCACACTTGATTACTTTCTGTCTCTTGAACACATAAGTTTGCTCCCATCTTAGGGACTTCACACTTATTCTTCATCTTCTTCAAAACTTCCACTGGATTTTGGCATGACAACATTTAGGGGACAATTTATGTGTATGTATACGTATATGCGCACATATACATATGTACACCTGTGTGTACATATGATTTCCATATAGAAATCAAGAGAACCCATACCTGCTACCTTCTGTACCAATACCACTTCTATCTTCACCATTTTTCCTGCATTTATCAATGTTTCCTTTAATGTTCATTTGTATATTTATTTTCTCTTCTCTCCAACCGGAATGAAAATCCCTCAGGTGTTGAGACTTGATTTATTTTATGAACCAATGAATTACCAGCACTTAAATGAGTCTCTGGTGCATAGTAGGAACTAAATTCATACTTATGGAATACATGAATACATAAATAATGTATTTTATTATCAAATATAACATATGGATGCATAAAGCACTTTAATATAAAAAAATTTGTCTATGGTGGGGGTAAGAGTTGTGGCAGAAATTTTCTGTTGATGTGCAAAATATTTTTTTTAAAGGCGTTATTTTGACTTTTGATTAGGAATAAGCCAGGAAATGAAAAGGCCTTGTTTCAGTCTGACTAATATAGTAGAAAGAATATTATTCATGATATTATCATATTTAAAATGTAAAGAAACATTTAAATAGGCAGTATATTCTCTTCCCATTATTTCCTGCTCTACAGCATAATGATAGAAACTAGAGAATAAAAACCTTTCAGGAGTGTTTTCAAAAGAATATTTTATTCACATCTTTTATACAGTAACCCCACATGGTAACAATTTGAGAGATGAGAGAAGTATTTTTATAACTTTTTATAACCTATATAACTTTGATTAACTTGCATACTTTCTCTCTGCTCTCACATATTTAAGATTAAGTTTGTCATGAGTTTTGTATTACCTTGCTTCTTATTCTCACGTTCATATTTGCTTTAATCAACGGAACTGTCCTTTGTTTGCTCAAATATAGGGAAAGTGGAAAGAATCGGTGAAATGGAAAGCTTCTATGCTTGATTATTTTATGATTTTGATCAGTTTCTTGTTATTTCTGATGGGAATGTTATTAAGTGGCAACTTCAAATGAAATGAATAAGCACTACACAAGTTAACCAAGTCACATGACTCAGCCTTTTCAAGTAAAATCATCTGTCAAATAGCATGGAAAAAATATGAGGTAGCCTCAGAAGTTTACATGTACTTTTTTTCCCCACAAATGTATGACTTCGCCTATTCTACCATATATGTTTAAATACAACCTACTATGGTAGAAAGAATAGAGACTTTGTAGTTAGGAGAGAAAACTGGGATATGAAATGGGGATTTGCTATCTTTAGAATTTAATCAAGTTGTATAATTTCTTTGAGCTCCACCTATGTACCTATAAACTGTGGCATACTATCTAGTTCATTGCATGGCTACAAAGATGAAATGAATCAAGGGAGAGAAATCAAAAGAGAGCCTGACATACTGCTAACTAATCAATAAAGTTATCTATGTTTATTATAACTATTAGTATCCATCAAGACATTTTAAATGCCTACTGTGTATTCCTATTGTGTGAAAAACAGATAAGCATACGTTATTGGGTACCTAGTAAAACTTTGGTAAAATAAATCAATTTATATGATACTAGTAAAAGTCAGAAGAAGTGTTTCAATAAAGAGTATCACGGGCTGGAAAATGTAATTTTTTTCTTACCTAAAATTTTACTTGTTTCTCTGTTTTCTAATAATAAATTTTCTTACACTTTTGTTTATAAAGGCAGGCAACTCAGGGCATTCTAAAAATATTCATTCAAAACATTTTTATTAAATATTAACCAAAATTATGTATATATCCATTCTTCCTATTTTCTGTTTATATAACCATTCATGTATTTATGTCTTCTTTCTTTCAACAAATATTTATTGATTTAGTAATTTATGCTAGGAACTAAGAGGGGCTAGAAATACCAAGAGGAACAGAATGTAAATAGCTCTGCTTTACAAATTATATATTCCACAAGATATTATTTTCATCTCTATCTGGTATTGAAAAAGGTAGAATGACAAATGACTCAGAAAGGCCTTTCTGAGACAGTGGTATGTGAGTGATAATCTGTGAAAAGTGAAAAAGATGATTGAGACATAGTCCCAGCCTATGATCTAGTGGAAAAGACAGGCATGCAGAACGATAGATTATTCTTTCTGGGATAATTACTGTGACAGAATGTTAAATGAAGAGTTTTGACTGAGGTGCCAGGATATGATAAATATCAGATATCAAATGAGTTGTGAGATAGATTAAAATGCAATTTTCAAAGTGTGTATATATATATGTGTGTGTGTGTGTGTGTATATATATGTTTTAAACCTCTTATTCATTTCAAGGATGGGGAAATTTTTTTAAATGTTATGAAGATAATTTTAGGAAGGGGAATTTCATAGAATATTATGGAGATTCTAGCTAAAAATTTCAGGGAAAGTATCACAAAATGGGCCTTGAAGGATAAGTAGGTTTTTTTGCTTGTTTTGTTTTGTTTTGTAGGAAGGCAAGGAGCAAGGAAAGAAAGGGCATTTCAAATTTAAGTTATGTAAGGCCAGTCATATATAAGAATTAATTATTTTGCAATAATGTTATCAGGTGTGAGGTCCAGGGCATCAGAGACTGAGGCCTGAATGGGAGGTTGAGGTCAGATCCAAAGGAGAGTAGAAATCTAAGAAATTGTATCTGTAAGTTATGGGACACCATTAACAGTTAGTCCTAAGAGTAACAGGAAACGTCAAGGTATGCAGCTTACCCCTAGGGGATGGTGAATGAACTTAAATATCCAGAGAGCTCAAATATTCTCTGAAAATTGAACATGCTGCAACCTTCTGAACTCATTTCTTGTTTTCCAGTCATATTCACCTGGCTTTAGGGATTCGGAGCAGAAATTGTAGGCTTTTTCATGGAATTTGCAGAATGAATGCTGTAATCTACTAATGCATTAGACTTCAGTAAAGATGTTAAAACAGGGTTTGTGGTGCACCTTGTCATTGCACCTTGTCTTTTGCTTAAAGCACAGGAATGTTCTTCATATTTTTCATTTAAGATATAAGCTATATATGACCATGGAGGGCCTTGCACTGCCTAGTGTTTGTTCAAAGATTGTAAGGAATTCCTAGGCAAAGTTTTGAAGAGTCTTTTTCCTCCTTAGCTCAACTTTGCCCCCACAAATTCTATCTATCTCAGTAGCCACAAACGCTGATCTCTAGAAGTCTGGCCAAGAAGATGCCCGATTTGTGTTTTGGCTCTCCTTCCCTCTGCCACGGTTTGGAACATGCATCCAGGCAGAAATGTAGGGTGCATGTTGAATTTATCTTGTACCTTCCTTTAAGAACAAGCCATACATTTTCTACTATACCCTGTCTAGATTCATAGTTGTAAATGGTGGGAGAGTTAATCTAATATCTTTTGCCCTATCACAGTCACATTTTAAAAATTCTTTTGAACATAATAATTATAGTTATCTTAAAAGCTGGTTCTGATAACCTAAACATCTAGAGGTGTCTATTGTTTCTGTTGGGTTTTGTCCATGTGTTCTTATTATATGAGTCTGTGGGATTTCTTTGGTTTTTTTTTTTTTTTTTTTTTTTTTTTTGTGTCAGGCACAGAATTTGCAAAACTTTTGTAGGAGCGACTTGAGGGCTGTGATAATATTCTAATAAGGAATTGCTGTTGCCAGGTGCCAAACATTAATATTCGCAGATCTTCTTAATCCAATTTCAGAGACAGGTAATTTAAAGTTGCACAGAGGTCTGTGCATGACCTTGGCTGTTTCGATCTCATAGGAAGGAGGTTCTCTAGGGTTATTCCCCAAACTTTGGAGGGGGCTAAACACTGATCCCTTAGCCCTTAACCTGGAAAGGCTTTAACAACAAGTCTTAGCCTCTAGACTCTTAGCTTCCCAGGCTAGACTTGCTCTCAGTGATAAAAGCAGATCCCCAAACTTGATTCTACCCTGCTGTAAACTGAATATTCATGTTGCTGCAAAATTCATTTATTGCAATCCTGACTTCCAATATGATGGTATTAGGAGGTGGGCCTTTGGGAGGTGATTCGGTCATGAGGGTAGGGCCCTCATGAATGGGATTAGTGCCCTTATACAAGGGACTCCAGAGAGCTCCCTCATCCCTTCTGTTCTGTGAGGACACAGGGAATAAATGGCTCTCTATGAACCAGAAAGCAGATTCTCACCAGAATTTGACTCTGCTGGCAGCCTGATCTCATACTTCCAACTGCCAGAAACATAAGAAATAAATTTCTGTTGTTATCAGCCAGGCAGTCTATGGTTTTCACAGCTGCCTGAGCAGATTAAGACACATCTTGTGTGTGTCTGGGACTCTGTCCTTGCAGAATTTTATCCCACTAATTCTTGACACTGTTGACACTCTTCAGCCTACAAGTAGATAGATTTTTAATTTTTTCCAACCTTTTTTTTCTGATTGACCAGCTTATTAGGATAGGTCTATGTCATGTGCCCTGTCAGTTCAGTAAGCTGAGTTATCCCGAGGTATCTAGTGTTTTTTTTTTTTTTTTTGGATGTATCCTGTGTTAAATGCAACTATGAACATGAGGCCTCCTTGTTTAAATATATTCAATTACTGTCTATTGCTTTTATAATAAAGACAAAACTACTTAGTAGATCTATATAGCTTTTCATGCTCTATACTTACACATCTCACCAGCTATATTTATGCCTTTCTCTGTCTCACTTTGCATCCTTTAGCAACATGGGTCGTCTTTCAAAGTCTTGAAATAACCATGTTTCTTATGGATAGGGCCAGTACACATGGTGTCCTCTATGCCTGGAATATCAATCTCTTTTTCTTCTATGTAATTAATTACTATTCATCCTTCAGATGTCAGATTAGACCACTTCCTCCAAGGAGCCTGACCTCACTCCCCAGATCTCCTTATTACATCCTCTTAAACAGCCATGTGTTTTGTTTCAGAGCACTTAGCAACTATGGAATTTGGTTTATCATATCCGTCCTTCTCTGCTAGAGGTGTGTTCTGAACCCATTTGCCACTTGAATACATGAACAAATGGTGAGACAAAGTCAATAAATGCCCTAGCTCGATAGAACTTCAATGAAATCAAGTAGTAATAAGTGATTCTGAAAGGTTATTTTGGAAATATTTTCCGTATTTTAACATATTTATAGGACTTTGTTAGTATACATTTATTTAGCAGGCAGTTGAGCAAAGTATGTAAGAGGACAGCTTTTAGAGCCTACGTACCTGGCTCATAATTCCAGCCTGACATTTTAGGAGCTTAGTTATGCTGGACAAGTCAGCAAACCCCAATTTCACCTTAAATTTCTCATCTGTAAGTTGGGTATAATAATAGTATATTTCTCACATGATTGTCAGCAAATCCAATGAAAGTTAAATCATGTAAAGTGCTTAGAACAGTGTCTGTCATACAGTAACAATTGACATTAAGACATTTATGTTTTTCTCACAAAATTTGGTGATATAACCATATTTCCTAAATTTTCCAGGGTAAAATTACTTTTACAATAGAAACTTTTTTCTTTTGGGATAGTATGGTAGATACATTTTTAAAGTCAAGATTATTAAAAATGATTAATATGTTTTAGGCTGTTAAGAATCTACTCTAAACGTGTGTCTGCAGAAATATACTTAGAGCAGAACAGTGATTTTTGTACAATGTGGTCCATCTCCATATTATTTATAATATTTTGACTAGTTTTCTACTGTGGCACAGCAATAGTATCAAAAACTTAGCATGCATTTATCTTCTCACAGCTTCTATGGTTCAGGAGTCGGCACATGGTTTAGCAAGGACTCTTGTAAAGCTGCAGTTTAGGTTGTGACCAGCCTCCTCTGAGGCTCTGCTGGGGAAGATCAGCATTCGGTTGGCAGCATGCGGTTCCTTGCAGACTGCCTGTCTGTGGGCCCTGATTTCTTGCTGGTTGTCAGCTAGAGGTCATCTTGCTACCTTGTCACATGGCCCTTTCTGTAGGGCAGCTCCTAGTATGGCAGCTTGCCACTTCAGAGGCAGCCACAGAATGTTCTATACAGTCTAATGTAACATATCCACATGCTGTTTCCTGTGCTATGTGCTATTGGTTAGAAGCAAGTCACAGGTCCTGCCCACACTAAGAGGAGGGGGTATTGAAAGTTGTGAACACCAGGAGACGGTGTTTAGGGAGACCACCTTAGAGTATGCGATCACCACAGAAAGCTAGCAATAATTACCACACGGTGATAATTGCAAACACCCACATGTAAAGAAATTCATAGATTGTGGCACAAGCACACAAGCATTAAAAACTAAAATTAACTTTGGAATACATAGGAAACACTCATGATTTTACGTAAGGTTAAAAAAAATAAAAGTGTATGAATAGATTAATTTCAACAAGGTAATTACATATTTCATGCTAAAAACTTTGGATGTGAAAGTATCAAAATATTATCAAGTTTTGCTTCATAGTGCCTTTTTATTTGCTTGCTTTGTAACATTTGTCGTTTTCTAACTAGTGTATGATGTATTCATTATTTGTACAATTTTAAGAAATATAAACTTTATAAAGTAAGAAAAGCCCAAACCGCCTTTCTCTAGAATTATTCTTTATTTCTTCTTCTACTGGATGGCAGAGGATTGACAGAGATCCTGAAACCTAGGAATCAGCAAACTTTTCATTTGTTCCTGTCAAATGCCAAGAAAAGCTGAGTATGTATAACAAACTTAGTGACCCTTAAAAGCTCTCTGCCTTTGCAGCAAAATCTCAGCAGGATTGAGAGAAACCTATCTGGGATAGAAATCTGATTTCCATAGTAATTAAAATCACTGAATACAGAACCCAGTATGTTCTGTGAAAAACTCCACCCAGGCCCAAGAAACAACTGACTCTTTATGAAGGTCCATACTGTAGATGCACCTGAATCATCCTTCTTTAAATGTTTCCCTGTTTAACATGTATGTAAAAGCCATACACAGATTCATCAGATGAGAGCTTAGGTACCAATTGTGATGGAAATAAAAGCAAACAATAATTACATTTCTAAACTGAAGAAGCCTGTGGTATTCCGCTCATCTAACAATTATTCTCAAAGTTAGTGAGAGTGCTGAGCACCTGAAGATTTTGGAGCTGGTTTCACCAGATTGTGAAATACTGATATATTTAATTCCCCAATTGATTTGAAGTATATATATATATATATGGGTCAAATATATATATATTTGACACTGAAACAGAGCCCTGTGATCCTTGCTGTCCATGTCCTTATCCTGCCTTTTGTCTGCAGAAAAACTTTAACCAAAGAATAAGTTTAACCAGAGAAGTGAGAAAATGCAGAAACAAAAGAAAACGGTCAAATGAGACCAGATAATAACAGTTTAGTCATTAATAAAGTCAAGGACCTTTAATTCATCCTCAAGGGCTATACATCATATTCTGAGTCATATGCTGTGAGTTTGTGAGCTGTCTTATAGACACTGAAACCCCCACCAGGTGGAAGAATTCAGCTACATGACGACCAGACTATAGCCACGACATAAGCTGCCACAATTTTAAGAACTGGCTTCAAAGAAATGGGAACAAACCTACCCTGGAACCGAAGTATAGCTGTTCTTAAAACAATCAAGATAACTCTGATCAGACCACTGTGTGACTAGTTTCAAGATGACTGTCAGAGTTGTCTGTGCTGTTTCTGCATGCAGCCCCCTCCTTCCATCTATAAAAGCTCTTGCCCACTGATTGTGAGCAGAGGTGGGGTGGGGGTCGGGGGGTGGGGGGGAGTGGGCCTTTGAACAGGAGTCCACCCTCCCCTCCTCCTCCCTTTGCTGGCCTCTGAAATAAAGCAAACTTTCATTTTCACCAACCTTGCCTCTTTACTGGTTTTTGAGTAGTGAGCAGCCAGCCATCACTTTTAGTAACAATACATTAAGTGGCTTAGAAATAGTAAGGGAATTCAGTTTACATCAATAATACTATGAAATACAAAATTAAAATATTGGAATTTACTGATTGGACATTTCCAATTTGTTCTGTGAAGTGTTTGTTTGCATGTGTGTACATATACCCCTGGAATTTTTCCTTCCTAATTTATAGTTTATTATGTTTATTTGCTTAATTTTTTCCTTCTCCTCCAGACTGATGAAATCTCTATGGGCTTTTGCTTCGTGTTAATAATTGCTGGTTTGCTGCATGAACACTATGTGCATTTCATCCATCTTTTCTGGCGAGAGGGAGAGAATCACCAAGCAGACACGCTGGAGCTTAACAAGATGCATCATCCTTATGATGCAAAGTCTTAGTCTGAGAACCCACATTTTATTAGGCTGCACCATGCCTGCAGTTTGCCACAGTTCAATGAACTGAATTTAGGGCTGAAAACTGCTGTATGGTGATGATTTGGGGTTGGGGAAAGTTTTTGCTCATAGAAATGTTGATTACAGTCAAATGTAAAGAACTGATAATATTCCCCTTAGAGACTCTCCTTACATGGTGTCATGAGAAAATGTCAGGAAATAGCAGATGACAGGAATAATTTCTATCTGACTTCTCATCCAATGCATTAAATTTTCCACAGCAAAAATTATAATGATCTATTTGATAAGGAACATGAAAATTACTGTTCATATTTAGTAAGTGGCCTTTTCCTTGTGTCTGATCTGAAATATATGACCTTAAATACTATTTTGGGAGAAAGCTGAGTGTCTTAATTCCTATTTTTAATGTATCTTACCAGTTTTCTTTAATGATCTCTTGATACATTTAATGGTAGCAATGCTATTATTTCAGCTAAAGTTCTAATTAAACTGACTAAATTCACAACTTTCAAATTGTTCTGCTTTGATTATAGCCAGGTAATACTTTCTGTTTTAACTGGTCTTAATGTTGTAAAGGATAATGTCACAGGTGGATATTTTTCTTAACTAGGGGATGTTGTTTTTAAAGCCTGTAAACACTCTTTGTCATAATGGATTCATGGTAAAGCAGGACAGATATCCCGAGCCTCACTGACAGGCTAAGAAATTACTATTTTGTCTATTTTACATGTATGGCTTTAAAGAGTACTTAAAGGGAGTAGAAACCTTTGAAAATGTAATAACTGACTAGTATTTGATGAGTACCTGTGTTTTCTCATGCACTTTGATACACTATTGTATATAAATATATAACTATATATAACTCTAACTATATATATACACTGTATATAGAACTATAACTACACACACACACACACACACACACACACACTATTTAATGACCAGAGCAACCCCTAAGGTGGTTGTTTTCTGTCATCATTACACAGTGAATGAATGTAAACTTAGAGAAGCCTAATTGCAAATGGTAGAAGTGGGAAACAAAGCCATATGTGTCTGACTTCAAGGTACCAGACTCAAATTTTCAGATTTTATATTAGATCTACAAAAATGTCTTCATTTCATAAATGAAAATTTGGTTGAAATGTTAAGTGCACTAATGAAGTATCTTTTTATTAACCTTCCACATAGTGGTGGTCATTTAACCTGGCCTTCCATCTATCTATATGCATTATAAAAAACTGAGGTAACCCACACTTCTACAAGCCACTAATAGTAACTTTATATTGTGAAGGTCTGGACAGATTATTCCTCAAAACCAATTATTATATTAGAATTTCATATTGAGGCATTATATACCATGCACCTAGTGAAATATATTATGGCAAAAGAAAAATCTCTCACATAAGCCTGATCATCTACTTGGGGTAAACAAACAAAAAAGCACTACAATTATGGAAAACCGAATTTTCAAAACTTGTCCTGAGTATGGTAGTATTCAAATCTGGAACCTGTCCTTACAGTAAACAAATGAGGAAGTTATATTCACAAATGAATTTATATAAAGACATACATTTAATAGCATAAAATGGATTAAGCACTAAAGTGTAGCCACTTGGTAGCTTAGATTTCCCCAATTTCAAATACTGTCTCCATTATCACATTTATTTCAATCTGTGTCCTGACATTGATTGGAAGATTAAGGTCAGGGTAATGCTGAAGAGGTAGAGAAAGACTTCCTGGGAGTTGCGTCTTGGATACGAGTTAAATACGTAGTCATACCTCTGTGTTATTCCATGGGTGGGGGGGCGTGATTCATCGATAGCACCAAAAAACAATGACAGTCATTGATTGCTACATGTGTCAGTAACATTCTCTACAGTGTAGAAATAGCACTGATTAAAGCACATTATGCACCTGGAGGACAAAGCATCTAGATAGTTAAATGAGAGCAAAACATATAATTTCTCATCTAATTCTTGTCATATTGTGGAAACTCAACACATAATTAAACATTTAGTAAGTAAATTATTGAATGAATTAATTAATAAATGATCGTCTTTTTAGACCACCATGGGTCAAAAGCATAATTGGCTGCCTACCGTCCCATTTTTTAGCTTCATTATTAAATCTCCTCTCAGGGAAAGTTCTATTAGTCATTTAAAGAAGAAAAATATATATATAATTAAAAAGTACCTGATAATTGGATGCATGTCCTGGTTGAACAACTAATTCACACTAGTAAATTCTCATTGCCTTTTTGTGTATCTTCCCATCTTCAAAGTGAGGCCTAATCTCTATCCTGATTATTCCTTAGTGTCGTTTTGAGAATGAAATGAGATAATATATGTGATACTGTTTCGTAGAACATAAAGAAGTATGTGTGGGTGTCAAGGAATTATGCAATTATATACATCATTGGGTTTCTTATCACAAAGGAATTTAAAATCTATTCCACAAAAAGTATGCTTTTCCTTGGGAAATAAGGAACTTCATCGTAATGAAGAGACCTGACTTCAATGAAAAAGTGGAAGGAAATAACTAGCAGAAATATCTAAAATCAATTCAGGAAGGTTGGTTACGATGTCTGCTTATGAACCCAGAACAAAATATCCTGGTTTGTAGGTTTTAATCTATACTTTATGCTAATCTAGCAACAAACATCAATTTGTAAAATATCCGACAGTTTGACATTGAACTTTGTTATCTAAGAATCAGAAAAGCTGTATGTTCCAACCCACAATACTGTGTGTATGCATATGCGTAAAAAAGATAAGATATATGTTTGTAAGTATTGGTGTGCAGATGAAGAACTATTGTCCTTTCACAAATGAAAAGAGAACAAAACATCAGACCATGAAGTATAAATCAGACCTTGCAGTCAGTAGCTATTTTGGGGGATTGTTCGTTTCTAACAAAGGAGTTTGGGGCATGAAAGTCACATGGGAAAAGGAGTTAAAATCTTGAGCCTACATTAAGTGAAGAATCGGAAATAAGACCCTGCATCAATTTGGGATATTCAGAAGTTTAAAACTGGATGGAAACATTAACTAGGGGGAAAAGCTATATACTCTATTCAGTGGTACAGAGAGAAACATTTCTTGGTTTGGCCAGGACTCTGGGTTTAAAACAAAAAAGGCAAAAATACTAAAAATTTCTAACAATGGCTAACAATGAGTCTTCACTTATATGGGCTGGAATTTAAAACAAACTGATAAATTAATATTAAAAGGAGGAGGCTTATATTTTTTATTATTATTATTACTTGTGGACACACGACTAACAGTTATTATTTACTGCACGTGTTTCACAGCATCTCTGTAAGAATAACTATGTTTATGATGTTGTATATACCTCAGAGACATAAAGTGGACAGGCATCATCACATGGTGTGTAGGCCTGTCATATGTGAAACCAAAAGCTTGGATTATATCTGGTTCATACTACACATTAGCATAAATTTAGACAAGCACTTTATCTTTGTAAGTGTGAGATATATACCTTTGATACTTAACTTCAACTGTAAAATGTGAATAATAATAATAATAATAGAGCTACCATATGACCCAGAAATCCCATTCCTAGGCATATACCTGGAGAAAACCATAATTTGAAAAGATACATGCACCCCAATGTTCACTGCAGCACTATTTACAATAGCCAGGACATGGAAGCAACCTAAATATTCATGGACAAAAGAATGGGTAAAGAAGATGTGGTACAAACATACAATGGAATATTACTCAACCATAAAAAAGAACAAAATAATGACATTTGTAGCAACATGGATGGACCTAGAGACTGTCATACTGAGTGAAGTGAGTCAGACAGAGAAGGACAAATATGATATCTCTCATATGTGGAATCTAAAAAAAGAAAATGGTACAAAAGAACTTATTTACAAAACAGAAATAAAGTCACAGATATAGAAAACAATCTTATGGTAACCAGTGGGGAAAAGGGAGGAAGAATAAACTTGGAGATTGGGACTGACATATACACATTACTATATATAAAATAGACAAATAATAAGGACCTACTGTATAGCACAGGGAACTATATTCAATACTCCGTAATGTCCTATATGGAAAAAGAATCTAAAAGAGTGGATATATGTATATGTATAACTGATTCACTTTGCTGTATAGCAGAAAGCAATACAACATTATAAATCAACTATACTCCAATAAAAATTTTAAAAATACCTACCTTATGTTACTACATAGCTAGTAAGTGGTAAGGTTTAAAATTTGTTCGATTAAAAATTCCACATATTTTTCACCATCATGTTTCATCCTAAACACAGCTAAATTTTCTCCAGAGGCCTTTGGTTCAGTGAGTTAACTAGCAAATGGCACTAAGGTAAAATCTAATGCAGCCCTCCTTTGGAGAGACTCCCAGAACTGATTATATCAAAAACTGAATCTTAATAGAAAATCCCATAAGGAATATGATCAGAGAGCGAATCTGGTGTAAATTCAAACCATCAAGGCAAATATTCTATTCTTTAACATATTTAGGTACAGAATCAAACTGCAGTAATGACATTCTTTGTGTCATGTTCTGAAAAACATTTTCACGTACCTAGAAAAAGTTTAATAGAAATTAATAGTATATAAGAAGTTTTATAAATATATGTTAAATAGGTATAGTGAAATATCATTCATTTAGAAGACGTTTGATATGAAAATATGAGGGAACTATTGTATTGAAATATCTATTGAATGTTATATATACTAAATAGGAAAATTAACGTTAATCTATTACAAACAGAAAATTATTAAAAGGAAACAGATTCAGCTACTCTTAATATGTTTATATTTTACTTCTAGTCTATTTTAAATTTCAGATATTATTTTTGATTTTGGTAATTGTAGATATTATCTTGTATTTTGTAGTTTTCCCCTAATATTATAAAATGGGGTTTCTGTACATTATAATACTCTTTAAGTAAACATTATCATCATGGGTGCATATTGAGATGAATATGTTATAATTTATATTTGCATATTACTCCTTTAAATTTAGTCTCTTTTTGTTTTGCTTTTCCTTATTTAACAGTTTTCTATTTTATTATTACATATTTTAATGAAAATATTTGTATATAAAGATTGTTAGTTACTTCAAATTACTTTCTCAGGATAGGTTTTAAGAGGTGCTTTAATGTGTATGAATATTCTGAATACATATTATCAAATTGAAAGATTCTATGCTAACCAATAATCAGTAAGAAAATTCACTATTAAATATCAAACATAATTTGTTTAATCATTTGACCACAGGGTATTTTTAGTAAATTAAAAAGATCAAATTTAAACAGTGGTTTATAAAGTCTACTTTTAAGTCAACCTAATTTGCTTTTTAGTTTTTATCAGATTTTTTAAATGCATACCTAGCAGCAAATCTAAGATTATGCTCAGAATGAGATAATTAGTGTGACTATACAGAGTTAATAAAAGCATATACAGCTCAACTCAAACAAAAAACAGATTCAGGTATACTTATCTTACATTATGAAGTATTTACATGTAATCGCATTTAGGCTTTTGGTTTGTGGAACATCCCTCTTAAATCCAATTATTACCTTTGCTAACACTTAGGATCTTTGAACCCTGTTGGTACTCATTAGACTATGTAACTCTAAACTTTCTTACAGAATTGAGATCCTGTACCACAAAGAAAAGTGCAAAATAAAATAGCCATAGAAAAGAATGATTCTACACAGCTGTAAAGGTCAAAGAAAATGCCAAGTATCAGAGAAATGCAGAGGATCTTGCTCTTGTTATTTTGACCAAACTGAAAAACTGCCCTTTATTTTTTTCAGAGAGACTAATGCAAATTACATATGCTGTAAGGAAAGTAAGAATCCGTTGCAAATCACCAGGAAATCATTTAAAAACTGGAACGAAATAATCTTTGATAAATCATAAGGAGTATTTTATCTTAAAGGAGTTAGCTTATGAATGTGATTTTAGTGCTTGTGCTTATAAACACTAATTTCATTATGAAAGGTTGTATTTACTTTCCCCCTAGGAAAGAAAACTCTGTCTTGGATTATATTTGCATATCTTTTTTAATAGCCTCATTCCGTTTTTGACATACAAAAATATTTATAGTGCTGGGAGGTCTGGTATGTTTGTTCTCTTGGCAGTATACAGAGCAAATGGCTTGGAAATGGCTATAAAGTCATATCTTATTAATGTTCACAACCAGGAATGCAGGGACCCACTCAGTGTCTCTGGATCAATTATAATGATCTGATGGTGATGCTGTAATTGAACTTTCCATAGATATTGGCTTTTCTCCAAATGTACTAATTCTAAGAAGGAGTTAGTACTATTTATTAGGAAAGGGTTCTAAAATAATTTTTATAGACTTCTAAAATTGGAACCATCTAAAATTGTCATCTGATCATATAGTTTGGGCTTCTTTTCTGAGTTTAGTTCCCTCTTCTCATTTACCACTACTCCCACCCTAGTTCAGGATTGATTATTTCTTGCCCAGTCTATTGCAATTGTGTGCTAATCCATCACCTCCCAGTTCCCAACCTCCCCTTTCCCAAACCATCTCCTATGCATCTGTACAGTTCAGCCATTGTCGCAATAAGGTTGTATAAAGAATCACCCCGAAACACAGTGGCTGAAATGACAGTCACTTATTTTCACTGATCTGTAAACATTAGGCAGCTCCTATCACCTCCTCTGTGAAACATGTTCTCCCTGCCCTCTCACCTTTTGACATCTGCCAATTCTCCTCAAATGCTCCTTTGTATCTGTGCATGTCTTTTTCACAGCATATATTCATACAAAATATTTATTTAATGCCTCCTAGAATAGGCATTTGGGATAAATCGATAAACAGGATAAAGATTCCTGCTCCTTATTATACTTACTGAATTTTCTGTCTCACTTCTGCTATTCCTCTAAACACCCTCTGGGATTAGTCACTTACCTTTGTGTATCTGAAGGCTTAAGCAGAGTGCTTGGCATATGTTTGGTGCTCAGTGATGAAATAAAGAAATGAATGAATAAGTTAGTGTGCTGTGGGGTCTTGAACAAACTCTTCTGGCTGAGTTCCCTGGATAGTTTTCTAATGATCTGTCTAAGCTGTGAGGTGCCTAGTGCATTTGACACTGGAATCAATTGCTTTTTAATCCCTTACTTTATATGAGAAAATTATTTTCAATAATAATGCTAGAAAAAGGTAAAATTAACTAATAAAATACATATTGTAGGGAATAAAGAGAAAAACTATAAACTTTTTATACTGCATTAATGCATTTTTTGAAAGAAGGTGTACATTTAATGGTCCCCCACAGTGATGGAATAACAATACAGTTTCTACTTTTTTCATCTTTTCTTTTGTTTTAAAACAAGTCCTTCATTTTAAAAATAATGATTTCATATTTAAAAGATATTATTCAAATTCAATAAAATATTTCACATGGAATTAAAATTTGCACTTAGTTAAGGTAGTATGCCTCAGAGTTTTGCATGTTACAATGCTATAAATTTTAAACATAAATATAAAATCCAAGTTGGTTTTATTGTGTTTTTTAAATTCTCCAGAGACAATACACTCCTTGCTAACACTGTATCAGACTCCTCCCACGACCCCTGCTCTCTTGATTTGTCACTGTGCCTATGTAAGGGTGGAAAAAGAAAGTGTGTGTATACATATATACACACATGCACACACGCATATATACAATTTTATGTTCTACTGTAGTCAGGTAATGGAGAAAATGATAAAGGCATTTCTGGAATAATGAGATAAAGTTCCTATCTGATCCAATACCCACAATATGGGGAAAATGGCCCTATCAGGGGGTTGTCCATTCCAAAAAGTGAGCTGTTACGCCCTCCTAAGAATAACCATGCCCTTTCCATAGAGATCAGGGGCATCTTGTCTTCTTAGTGACTTACTTATGTTAGGCTCTTTGCATGAGATTCTTTGAGGGTGACTGACAGAAGAGGGAGTTGACAAATAAGAGCTTGGTAACATTTATTAAACATGATCAAAATATTTTGATACAATTATCATTAGAATAGGAAAAGGGAATTGATCTACCTGCCTAATTATTCTTGTTGAACATACAATTTTAAGGCTTTTGATTGCCCATTGCAAGGGAAACTCACGCAGTTTAAATGAAGGTACATTTCTCAGAAGAGTGTGTCCAAATCAAGAATGATTGCAAGATAACTAGATAAAATGTACATGTATGTGCGACCTGCAGTAGGTGCGATGAATGTATAAGGGCATGGATTTGAACCAAAAAGCAGCATTTGAAAAATCAGGAAGATGAGAAAAGACCCTGGCTTGTTCTCATCAAGTTGTTCCCAGAGGTTGTGGAGTGATGCTTACGTGAGTATGGTGAAGATGAACCTGCAGTAGTAGTTAGGAAGCTGGTTGTGAAGGAAGTTATGTGACTTGCCAAGAAGTGTGGATTTTACCCTAATCCTATGGGAAACCAATGAGTGTTTTTGACCAGAAATGATATGATGAGACTGTGTTCACTAGCTACACGCATATCTCCAAAAGTAAGGCCCTCCCTGAGGCCTTACTTGTCCTTGACATTTCTGTAGCTGTAATTTTTTTAAATATTTTTTTTTGATGTGGACCGTTTTTTAAATCTGTATGGAATTTGTTACAATATTGCTTCTATTTTATGTTTTGTTTTATTGGCTTGAGGCATGTGGGATCTTAGCTCCCCGGCCAGAGATTGAACCCACATCTCCTGCATTGGAAGGCAAAGTCTTAACCACTGGACCATCAGAGAAGTCCCTATAGCTATAAATTTATATATTTCAAAATCATTCAGTCATATTAAAAATTTCTGCATAGCAATGATTGAGATATAGCAAACTAAAATGATTTTTGTGGGGGCTTAATATCGAATTTACCTGTGCAATGTCTTCATTACTTTAATATTTTTCTTTATCAATATTTGGTGATCACACCTATGTAAATAGATTTTCAGATCCACATCTTTGTGAAAAAAAATTTTTACTTGAAGTTTATTGTCAACTTTGCCAACCCTATAGAAAACTTACCATTGAAAAGTCAGAGGTTAGCAGAAGTTCATAGAGATCATATTCATTTACAAAAATAAATAAATGAGTTGGGAACTTTCCCTTTTCCATAGCTTAGAAATACATTCTACAGTCAAACAATTTGTTTACAAATTACCATCATGATGGTATCTTAGATCCAGCATCCTCAAGAATCAACTCGCTTCCAGCTTTACCAGCACAGTTTGTCTAGGTCCTACTGGTCCTACTGGTTCATGCAATATGATCCCTTTCTTCCTTTATTAGTCTTAGCAAAAGCCTTACCAAATTATGTTGTGACTTGATCTTAGTTATTGATCTGGTCGCCAGAAAAGAAGATCACAATGCATCCATATGTTGCCTTTCATTCTAGTGGGCTTACATCACCTTCATGAAATGGGTGACTGTTGGCCTCCTACCAGAAAGGAGTGGGCCACTTATGCATGGCTAGAGGATTCAGAGGAATCTCAGGTTTCAAGGTTTCCAACTTTATAAATCCAGATGTCCTCATTTAAAATCTTAGATTCCGCCTTCTAAAATAGGGCCCTGGCATTGCAGACTTGCTGTGACTGAGAACTTAACCTTCTGTGGAATTCTGCTACTGGTTTATTTAAGTGTTGAACCTCATCATCAGCTTTAGCTGCTCTCTGACACGAGATCTACCTCTCTTTATATTCTAGTAGGAAAGCCCTCTGACTTTCATATTTTGCCTTCCACAAGATTTCTTAGCTTTGCCTTTGTCTTTTTGCAGTGCATTGAGGAAATTCAGTAATAGGCAACACATTCCCATTTTTTAAAACTACTACTACTTTCCCTTAATCTCCTGAAAGCCCGAGATATTCCATTGGCCAGTGCATTCCTTTCCGTCTATGTTCCAGCCCAGGTCACCACTGGTGAAAACTTTAACTAATGCAATGCTACAGCCTGTCAGGGGCTATCACTGCTCCTCCTATCAGCGGTTAAGGGGTCCTCATTGCCAGCTGGCCAGTGAGTAACCCAGCTCTAAAATATCCTTTTAGAGTCTGCCTTCTCAGATAAGTTTTGGGACCACCTACCATAGGTTGGGTTTCCTGACTAGGAAACTCAGGTTGAGATTTGTGTACTGGAGATTTGCTCATTGTGAAGGAATAAAAAAAGTAGGATCACAATGAGAAGTTGAACTTAAATGCACTTGTGAAAAAGGCCACAGCCGATCCGAGGGGCGCCCTGGAACTGTGATTGACCTTCAAAATTGTCCCACTTTGAGCAAAAGGCTATTCATTTACACTCCTATCTTTTTCCTTTCTCATGGACTAGTCAGTGGATTTAGTATGCCACCAGGAGAGGAGCTTGATCTTGGGTGAGGTAGTATATCATGGAGAGAGCAATTCCCAGAGAAGGTTTCAGCTAAGAACCGTCAGCCAGTCAACATTCCTAGAAGTTGGGAGAATGAGTGTCTCAGTTTTGAAATGAAGATGTGATTGGTTCAACACAGAATCCTCTCCACTTAACAAACTGTGCAAAAACTTAACCCAGTTTGGTAAACCTCTAGTAGAGGAGGGGGAATTTGATGTCTATGAAAACCTGGTAAGAAGTATTATGTAGTCAATTATTTTTACTGCATGCATGTTTCCTTTCTGAAGATTTTTGAAAGAGATTATCAAATCTGAAACTAGGAGAAAAATAAATTCCTGAATGAAGAGAGACAGATAATATAGCTATTTCTAACTTTTCTTCAGTTTGATATCATCGACTTTTTTAGAGAATTTTTATTTTTTTTCAATTTCAGGACACTGTGAGTTTTCTGTCAATACACAGTTTCAAAAGTCATTAATTTCATCAACAATTAGCTTTCAGTGGTGTCTACTTATCCCTTTCAGATCCCATTTTTTCCAAAATTCTTCAAAAATGTTATTTGCCTTAAATGACACCTTAAGATGACGATTAACACTCTCAATACCCAACAGAATTCAGTGGTTTCTACATTTATTTTCTGAATCTATCTTCCATAATTAGCATTGAAACATTTTATTACATCAACTTCATATAAAATAAAACATTCTTTTCATAGTCTTCTCAATCATAGATCTCAAGTAGGATGGCCTCACATTTCCCACAGTTTCACCCAACCTTAGACAAGATGCTTCTTCCTGCCTAGCGGTGACCTCTTCCTCACCCCTGCTCCTAAGGAACCCACCTGGTCTAAATCCAGAGATGCCTTCCTTTCCTTTTCTTAAATCATTTATTTCAAAAGAACTTTCAATGGAACATTATTTCTCTGCCCCTTTGAGATGTCAACGTTTCAAAGCTCTCTTGTCAGTTTTGTGACCTCTTTCTCAAATACCAGGGAAACTTCCTCTTGAAATGCGGTCATTAAAGAAGATAACGTCCTTAATGTCCCAGTTTCTGTGGTGGAGGAAGAGTCTAACCTCTAGAGGCACCTTGCTCCAAGTTGTAAAACAACCTGCTATCCTGAAGATATGAAAAAGTTTACTTTTCCTCTGAGCAACACCAATTTGCAATCACAGATGACCTATGATCCCTCCATCCCCAACTCTTAAAAATGCCTCACCCCCTTGTCTCAGCAGAATTTAGTTACACTGCATTCTGGTCCCTCTCTTATTGCCAAAGCCTTGAATAAAGTCTTTCTAACTTTGTCCAGTGTAATTTTTGCTTTGACAATGTATAAAATTTCCTAATTCCTCCCATAGTTTGTCATCTATATTTCTATTTTCTCTATTTGTTTCACTTTTATAAAATTCAAATTTATTAAACTATTTGTGTTTGGATTATCAAATTAATATAATTTAGTTATATTCATTTCTCCTTTAAATGGATAGCAATATTAAGTGCTTATGCAATGGATTCAAACACATTCATAGATATGAATGGAAACTCCTTTAATTCCCTTTTAAATTTAATTCACTAATTACTCTATCCATCAAGCCATACCTGTGAACTTTTTATATTTACACAGGAATGTCAACAGATATTCTTTTGTTTAGACATTTCTATCAGACCATTCTGTGAAAAACAACTAGGAGCAAAAAGAACTACAAATAACTTACTAGGAGAAAATAGCATTAATTGCAAAATGTCAGATGTTCAGGGTTGACTGACCTAAGGTTAAAAACAATTCAAAGCATGAAATTTTAATTTTAAAATCTTAGACTGAGACATCTAGGAAGATCTGCACCTGTGTCTTATCTCTATAATCATACTTCCTCTTTTACCAGTTCTCAACATTACATTGAAACAATTGTTTGTTTCTTCTTGCATGTATGTCACATACTATCTGGCACTTACTACATGCAAAGCACTCTACTAAGTGTTGCATCTGAAAGGGTGAATTAGCAGATATATATCCTGCCCTTATGGACCTGGCAATCTCACAGGGCAAATAATATTCATGCAGATTTTACACAAATGATTACTGAGTCATAAGCATAGTAAGACATCTATAAGAGAGTAGAGAGCCACCAGATTTTGTACCTGAAGATTGGACAATAGTTTAGAGTAAGTAGTGAAGGAAATACATAGAGGGAATGACATTTTGGAGGATGTGAGAGTTAACAGTGGAGGACTTCTCTGGTGGCACAGTGGTTAAGAATCTGCCTGCCAGTGCAGGGGACACAGATTTGATCCCTGGCCCAGGAAGATCCCTCATGCTGCAGAGCAACTACGAGTGTGTGCCACAACTACTGAGGCTGCACTCTAGAGCCCACAAACTACAGCTACTGAGCCTATGTGCCACAACTACTGAAGTCGGTGTGCCTAGAGCCTGTGCTCCACAACAAGAAGCCACCACAATGAGAAGCCCATGCACTGCAATGAAGAGTAGCCCCAGTTTACTGCAAATAGAGAAAATGTACAGCAATGAAGACCCAATGCAGCCAATTAAAAAATAAAATAAAATGAAATAGTTAACAGTAGAATAGAGGAAGCATGAAGGAGAAGTACACAGAAGACCTTGGATTTAAGGTTCCTGAAACACTAGAGGAATGGAAGAAGGCCAAGGAAACCAGTTAACCAGTGAGGTAGGGAGATGCACTGAGTGAAAATAATAAGAAGATAGTGGACAATCTTCTTAATCTCCTCCCTACGTGAAAGATTTTAGATTTGAGCAGTTTAAAGTTTGATCCAGTATAATGTGTCAAGTGTTGGTCTGGGAGAGATATGATCAGATTTTTTCTTCCTTTTTAAAGTATTGTTTTCTTTCAACATATGTTATAGGTTCAAATCCAGCAAAAATAAAGTAGAAAGGGATATTAGGGAGAAATTGTATTCCAGATAAAGCATAATTGTGACTTTTAAATTAGCAAAGTGTCATATTATAGAAGACAGAAAAGAAAAACACTTTCATTCTAAAAGTTTTTATTGTTTTGGTATGCTTTTTATCTTAAACTTTTTTTCCACCTATCTTCATAATTTTCACATTCTCACAATATTATATTCACTAAACTTGTTTAATTTACTTCAATCAATCAAGTTCTAAGTGTTTTATCATGTGAATAAAAACCACAAGTGATATCTTGATTTATCTATAATCTTGGAAGTGTGTCATTCTAAACACATATATCCACTGCTTACTGAACATTTCTATTTGAATTTCTAAAAGACCTTTCAAAGGGACTATATTCAAAACCAAACTCTTGATTTTGTCCCTCAATCCAAAGCTGCTTTTCTAGAATTTTTCCCCATCTCAGGAAATGCCAATTCCGTCTTAGCTACTGCTCAAATTAAATCTCTTGTGGTCATCACAAGATATTTTTTCTTCTTATCAAAAGCATCAAAAAGTCCTGGCAGCTCTAATTTTGAAACATATTCAGAATTTTATTTCCCACCATCGTTACTAGTGTTACCTATGTTTCTAGCCTGACGTTTTTTACAGTATTCTTACTAGTCACCCCTGGAGTGTATTTAGATGAATGTGGGACAAATACTCACTGACAAAATACAGCTACAGAGCACTCTTCTCCTTGCTCTGCCAGACACAGGACCTATGGTTAGGAGTTAACCAATATGCTTCTGATAAATATAAAGTTAGTAAAAGGGACAAGAGTCTATTTTGC
This sequence comes from Hippopotamus amphibius kiboko, assembly GCF_030028045.1. Taxonomy (NCBI): domain Eukaryota; kingdom Metazoa; phylum Chordata; class Mammalia; order Artiodactyla; family Hippopotamidae; genus Hippopotamus; species Hippopotamus amphibius. The sequence continues at coordinate 139,491,369 of NC_080192.1, read as the reverse complement.
TGTCTTTGAACTTTATCATATCCCCATTCAAAAAGAGAAAAAATACACCCTGGCCATATTAATGGTGAAACATAGACAGAGCAATATTAAATGAGGCTTTTGCCTAATGCTTATTTTTCAGTTTAATGGAATTCAAGGCAGTGAAGAGTTATTATCTTTCTAACTCTCCTTTCTCATCTGACTGCACTGTTCAGTTGGGTTAGGTGACCTATTAGATCTTTGCCATTTTTTTAATGGCTTTTTGTGATCTATGATATTTCCCAATTGCATGTGATCCATTTTGCTTTAAAATCATTGATTAATATAGACCAAATCAATGTGGCATGCAAATTAATGGAGTGGCATTCATATTTTATGAAATATTCCTAGACTTCAAGAAAGGTATTTTTGCTATTGAATAATTAGATTTATTTAGGATATAAGAGAATGTGATTGTGGTGAAATAAATTTTTCTCATAATTTTGACGGCAAGGAAGAGTTACAATTTATGATCTCTTCTATCTTAATTCTACTTGACTTCAGATGCCCAGAGTCTCCTAAATTTTGAATTGAATGCTGACACTGAATAATTAAAATTAAATCTTTATGGAAATATGGTTTAGAATGAATCATATATTTCCAGAGTAATGATTACAGATTGAGAAGACAGATTTTAAATCTGATAGTTTTGAGCTCTTTTGTGTACAAAGCGTGGTTCTTAGCAACATTTCTTAATTTCTGAGTCTGATTCCTTTTCCTTAGAATCTATATCCTAACACGTTTTGTGAATTAAATAAACATTAAAGGTAAATTGCATTGCACAGTGTCACGCACTAAATGACTGCTCAATCTGTGGTAAATATAAATTTTGGTAGTATTTAGAGGTAAATAAAACTGAAACTCTCTTGAAAACACTGGAAAGATATTTTTCTGTACATCAAAAATTATAATGAATCCAATTGTGAACTTGTTTTCTCTATATTTTTCCTTTTCTGTCTATTATGTAACTTGATTTTTAGTGATACCTAACTTATTCAGGAGCCTCCTGATTCGAAGTGGACTTCAGCATCTAGCAAAGTGCCTGGCACATGAATAGTTAACCAAGAAATGTTTTTATATAGAAAATTTCAAACAATATGCCTTGGACTCATTTTTAAAGTTTTTATTTTATATTGTCATTTCACTGGATTTAAGTCCTGTTAATCCTACCTTCATACTGTCCTTTAGCTCCATCCTTATTGCTTGCTTTCTATTTTAATTCCTCACTAGCCCTAAATGATCAATAATGTTGTATGCATAGTGGATAACTGCCTGGAATCTGAAACTAGAGTGTCTTCCGGAAGGTGTTGCCAATTTCAAGTTGAGCAAGTTACTTAACCATCCTGTGCTGCAGTTCCCTCTTTGATCAAGGGGGATAAACATTATGCCTATGTCATGAGTGTGTCATGAGGAGTAAATGTACATAAATTGCTTTTTTGTACATAGTACTTTACATAAAATAAGCATTCAATAAATTATTATTATTATTGCTCTCTAATTGCACCACTGTAATATTTTATCTCCCTGAATCTTTGTCCTCCCGAAAGATTCAATCCCACTAGCAATTCTCTCATTTTTTTATTCAAGGACATGTTTATTTATTACTACTCAGATGCTGTGATAGATACTGTATCCATGAAATTGAATGTTCCATGATTTCTTCTACTCAGAGCTTCACAGTATTGAGCAGAGGCAAAATTATTGGAGATAAACAGACAAATCAATATCCCTCAACACTTCCTTAAAAACAGACAACCAAAACCAGAAAATTTTAATGATAAACCTAAGAAATAATTGTAAAACTAACACACCAGTTTCTATAAGAGCAGTTTTCATGGAAAGTGTACTTATGTTTATCATAATTTTAAAAATAGTTTTCTATATTTCAATTTTTGTATAATGAGCTTACTTTTCATTTACCATCACAAATAAATTATCAAAACCATTCCTTATAAGATTATGTCAAACCACTTAAGCCCTCTTTCTTTACACTCTCTCCCTTTTCACCTGACACAAGACACCTCCCCCTGAGTTTGCAAATATTTTCTCTCCACCAAAATGCTTCTTATGCCCCTTCTCTTTTCAAAATCCATTAGTATTATTTTCCTTTGTAATCTATCTCCCAACAATGTCACTTTTCCCTCTTGTCTCAAATAGCAATTATATATGCTGAGAATTATATAGCATTTTTAATAATCTTGTTTTTCATGCTTTTACCCCAATTAGATTACAGCTTCAGTTTTTATAATACATACCTGCCCTAATTCTCCACCTTAAAGACCATTATAATGAACATTCTGTACATATCTGTGGAAGAAAAATAAAATAAAAAACAAAGAGGCAAATAAAGAAATAGTCATTAGGATTCAAATTGTGTTTGTTCTGAAAACTACTAGACCCATGTCAAGCAGAGAGTGGGCAGGAAGTGGGCAGGGAGAAGAGGTGCAGGAAGGAAGAACAGATACTTAATGAAAGTATCTTCCACTGCTTTCCTGTTCTTGATATTCACAATACACATTCATAAACTAGAGGTTCTGAGAAATATTCTGTTAAAGGATCTAACATTTCCTTAATTTATTTAATTATTGACCCCCCTTTACATTTAAGATATTAATAGAACTACACTTGAAAAACACCAATATTTTTATTAAAATATTCTTTATTGTGGTTTATTTTTATGTTGGGTAAAAAGTCACAGGAAAAAAAATCCTAAAAGATAATATTCTTGTTATTAACAGATTTGAAAGATACATGAGCAATTATATACACGTGATATATTCAACTATATATGCATGTGCAGACACATATGTATATGTGTTGTATATGGATACTTGCTTTATACATATCATCTTTAATTGTGGAAAGGATAAAATTGCATGATCTGGATTGGAATGATAAAGTAACAATATAGTTCGAAACAGGACTATACTAAAGATCATATACACTGTCCTCCCAGATTTGACATTCTGAATAAAGAATGAGAGTCATCTTAAATATCTACTTTTTAATTAGGAAGGCTTGAGGTTTTTTGAATTTCATTTTTTATCACATTTTATTACTGAACATCACAGTATTTTAAGTTGCATTAGTTTAAGCTGTATTCTAGTTCTTGACTGTTTTGACTAAAGTTTAGGGAAAATAAAAATAACCAGAATGGTACAACATACAGAGTATGGCTCTGGGAGATAGAAGTGTCAGTGATAATCTCAGTTCACTCACTCATCTGCTGTGTGGACGTTGCGAAGCCCCCCCACTCGGGCACAACACACCCTACAGCAACAGTGGTAAACTGACAGCCACTGCTCTCATCAAGATCTTTCTGTCAAAGTCGTACACATAACACAGCTTTGCTGATGCCTGGCATTCGTTCGTTCGAAGACTGCCAGAAACACTGCCGTAGTCCAACAAAGTTGGGTTACTGACTTCATGCCATGAGAGAGGCCACACCACTGGAAATATGAGGGTGATTTCAGTGAAGATAAATGTTAAAAGACTTACTTAAAGAGTTTTGGAAAGTGTTAGATTTAAGAAAGAAGACTTTTGCTCTTAGCTGTGTATATTCTGGAAGCTGGGGTGTTTATGTATTTTTATCAATCTTGCCTATAAGTCAGAAGAAACAAAACAAGTCTAAAACTATATATAAAAAAAAAGCAGCAGCAGTGCTCCTAATAGGAGCCATAAAAGAGGATGCTTGGTCATCTGTGGGCTTTAGATAGTGTTCTTGCTTTTGTCTTTATTCAAAAATGATTATAGTATGGTCCTGTTTTTATCTTAATCTGTCATATCACAAAGCGACCTTCTTTGATATTGCTGTTCTATGAATTTATTCATGTACAGCAGAAGAAAACAACAGCCTAATAGAGAGTTCCAGGTCAGATTCTAGCAACTCCAAGGTCTGGCTGTCACTGCCAAGCCAGCTCCCTGCTTCTCTGTCTGTTTCAACACATCATGCTATATTATGTCTTGCATTAAAACTGCCGTGTATACTTGTCTCTTTAACTAGATTCTGAGATCCAGAGAGCTGCTGTTAGTTTTTATTCTCCTTTACATCACCCAAGATCTATACTATTGGACCTTCCAGACAGTACTGTCTTAGATATTAAGAAATTATTGATTTACATACGAGTGAACCCCAAAATGGCTCTTTCTGTTGTCTTGCAAACGCTTAGGCCAACTGTGAGAATTAGCCAACTGTGACATTTAGAGGGACCATAATAGTCAATACAAGATCACCCTCACTTCCCATACCAACTGCAAGTTTGAGAGGTTCCCAAAACTATTCTTGGGCTTGATAATTCACTAGAAAGACTCGCAGAACTCACTGAAGGCTGTTATATTCACAATTATGGTTTATTACAGGTAAAGGATATGGATTAACATCAGCCAGAGGAAGAGATGCCTGGGACAGAACTTCTGTTGTCACCTCCCTGCTATTCTCCTGGCATCGACATGTGACAATACCACAGAGTATTGCCAACCAGTGAAGCTTACTTGTGCCTCAAGTTCAGAATTTTTACTGGAGTTCCATTGTGTAGATGTGATTGAGTGATTGATTGATGTTTATATGCTTGATTGATTGATACTTCATTACTCGAATCTCCCACCCTAGATCATATTATTGATCTCTTTGGCGTACCCACTGTCACTCTAAGGCATGGCCAGCCCTCTTTCTAAATCACACTGTTGCTATCTGGCTCTTCTAAGGCCCCCAGGCAAACAATAATTACCTCCCAGGAACCAAGGGCAAAGGCAAGATCTCTTTTGATGCAATTAAATTCTTTGTTACATGGGTTTTCATATCAAATACTCATAATAAAAATATTCTATCAGAGCAGATCTATTTCGTGAAGTAGCACCATGCTAACAATGTAAGAATAGCTAATTTTAGCAAAGTCATAGTTCACAGAAAATGTGTCACAGATAGATCTGAAAAAAATACTACAGATAAAGAAAGTATAATCTAGGGAGATGAAACCCATCATTACAGTTTGCAGATTTCTGTTGTATTTCACTCTCGTTCTCTCTTTCTGGCTGTTATTGTCCTCCTCTGCCCTTAACCCCAACTTTTAGTCATTCTTCTTTCTTTCTTATGTCATTTTTTCATTGTTAATTGTGCTCATTAAAGTAATACTCTTTTTGAAAAATACTTGTGATCATTGTATAACATTAAAAGAGCCCAAGTATGTTCTTGAATTTTCCTTAGTCCTCATCAAGCATATTTTGCTAGGTTAATGTGAGATTGGAGGCTGCCCTTTTTTGTGGAGGGTCCCTATTTTCTCTGCATATTCAGGTATTTTCAATACCATATAGGAATTACTTATTTAGCTGGTCTAGATATGAACTTTTGGATAAACTGTGCACAGTACATTGGCTTTCATTGATTAGACTGCATGATATTGTGTTTGAATGTAAATGTCTATGTATGAAGGAGAATGGGAAAATAGTAGCTCCTGAAACCTAGAAGTAGTATAACATCATCAATTCACTGAGAATTTATCAATATCTACCAATTTCCAGATGCTGTGGTCCTATCATGGTTGCTGTAAAAATGTGAGGCACAATCTTTATATTCCAAATTCAGTATACAAAGGTTACAATTTGGAAGTACAGCTATTTATTTAAAGCCAAATTTAGTGGGCATTTTCCTTACAGAAAAATTCTAATTTTTATGATTCAGTCAACTTTTAGAAGTAATTTTTGAAATTAATAGATTTTTGAATTAAAGGTGAAAGAATTAGGTAGTGGAATTCAAAACTCTCTCCTGAGCTGCTCTGTATTTTTCCTTAAAACAATGGCAGATTTTAGATGAACTGCCCTTTCCTTAGGCCAGTTCAGAGGTCTCTTCTTTTTTTGCACCCAACATTACTGAATATTGCACATTAATGGCAGTTTCTCTCTATCTCTCATTGAAATATGGCTACACTTTAGTGATTTCAGGACTCCAATATGTACATTGCGTCAAATTATATAAATGAAATGAAGTTAGACACATTCATCAAAAGTTTTAAGAATATCAACATGGTAAAGATTAGTCATGAATTTAAATTTGTGATTAAATATTATCAGAGGAGCCAAATAGTAATCCAGTTAATAATCCTCAGAAAGAATTTCCAATAGACAAGTTGTTTCTATTGAGAGGCTGCATGATGAATGAAAGGGTCTGTTCAAGTTTAAGGTCCAACAGTTACCAAGTGTATGAATTTGAGAAAATGAATTACTATATCCTCAAAGCTACCTACAATAGGAAATAGCTCTTTTCATAATACTCATAGTGTTATTTCAAGGCTCACGATAAAAATGAAAAACTGTTTGTGAAGTACTTTGAAATTGCTAAATGTTTTATTTCTATTTTAATTATTTCAGTGCAATTTCCCTTGATTTCACAATGATGAGCCCTATGAACAAAGATGGATTTAAATTGGGTGGAGCAGTCTAACTGGTTTAGTTCATTGCTTATAAAACTAACAATAACATTAGATATTAATTGTATGAAATGATGAATAACAATGAATGCGTTCTTAAAGCACCACAAGAAGTGATTAATTTTTACTACCTTTCACCACATAAAAATACATAAGAAATGACTGTATGCAACATTAATTTTGGCCTTAATTAGATATATGGATGTAAATTTTCATTGTAAATTATTGCATTATAAAATTCTAAAGAAAGTTTTCAATAATGGTCTTATATAACAGAAGAACTATGATTAAGAAAGTTTAAAAATTAGTGGGGCTCCTTTTATTCTATAAGTGGACAGGACTTTGGTGTTAATGATGACATGAATAGGATGTGGAAAGTTGACCTTTTCTCATAATCTCACTTTGAAAAGCACTTCTTTAGAGGGCTGCCTTAAAGAGTTGAATCATCACCAAAAGATTAATTAGTTGAAGAGTGACATTTAAACAGTGGTCTGCACTAGACCAATGATGGTCTTCAGATAAAGAGTAAAAATAGGAAAGGACATAAAGATAGAAATAAAGAAGAGTTGGGCGCGTAAAGGGCAGATGAGTGTGACAGAGTTTGACTAAAATAGAGAAATAGAGCAGCATTTCTCTCCTGAAGTGGGCTCCTTTATACATGTATCTTAAACCACCACTTATATATTAATGATGTGGTAGCTCTTGTCCAAGGTTCCCAGGAGCTCTTCAACCAGGCACAGAATTACTTGCTAAAAGTCTGTAACATGGAGTCACAGACACTTCATATATTTCCAACACTGATATCATTATCTTGCTCCCTTAAACCTACTCTTCATCCTATATTATCCAGATCTACAAATTTCACTAGTTATTTATTAACAATTATCTATTTGATAAACTAATATGTGCCAGGAACTCTGGTAAGCTTATAGAAAGAAAGGTCAGTGAACTTGCAAATACAGTACGGTATAATAAGTGTTTTGGAAGGTTATGGAAAAGTCAAAAGTCAGGAAGTCTTTTTATTTGCCTTATTTTCATTACTCCTTTCATCTAATCAGGCAACAGGTTCTATTAATATTTTTTCATTAAAAAAAGGCACACCACTCTGGTATTAAGGTCTCTAACTCCTTGTCCACTTGCCATTATTTCTTGCAGGTCGCCATTATGTAGGTTGTTAAAAAAATCTCAACACTGGTTGCCCTTGTTTTTTCCCTTAAATCTTACAGATGTCTGTTTCTCAATGTCCTATCATTGAAATAACCTTCCATTTTGCAAAATATAATCATGCCACAACACAGTTTTAAGTAAATCTTTATTAACAAGATCATGCCTTAAATTCACTATTTGGACAAATACAGATCCAGCCTACCTAATTAGTACTAACCTTTGCCACTTAACTCCCAGTCTATATTTTACAGAAATATCAAGCCACTTGCTTAAAAACACAAGAGTATTTCTCAACATCTTGGATTTTGCTTCTGTTTTTTCCTCTGATAAGAATTCCATTTTCAGGTTTGTACACCTGGGAATAAAGATTTGTACAACTTCAAGTCTCAGATCAGAGTCTTTGGATTTTGAAGCTTCCCCATATTCTGCCAGACAAATCATTTTTTGCTTCTTCTATGCTCTATGCTGTTATTGCCTTTTTTACATTTCATGAAGCAAAGAATCATTCATTGTTTTGTCTACTAAGTAGCCTATATCTTGACTCATTTATTTTCTTATCTCCATTTCTGCTATTGTCCAAAATGTATTTGAGGTGATTATCTTTTTCATCTCTTGAAGTCAAGAACTATACCATTATTTATGTATAGACTGCTTCTAGTATAGTGCTCAATAGATGTAAGGTGCAAATTAAATATATTTGAAATGAGATAGAAAAAAATGGAAAACAGATTTAAAAAAATAAAGCCTCAACTTTGAGTCTGCAACACTTTAAATATATTAATAACCAAACAGATAAAAATAACTGAATGCTTATTACATGATTTTTTTCAAAAGCAACTGAGGTCATGGGGCTGCTAATTAATAGAGATTAGAGATTTGAATAGGAGCAGCATGATCTAAGAAAGATATGAATAATAGAAATTAGTATACATATGTAATTGCATATCTGTATATACACACAGGCATACATACATCAGATGTAGCAGATAAAATCTCAAGTGGCCTTTATTTGGTTTGGCCTGGTTTTGTTTCTTTTTTTTGTTTTTGTTTTGACATTGGTCTGATCTATGGAAGTTACTGATTAAACCTCGATGTTCATCCTTGATTACATAAAAGCATAAAAAAGATAAAAGGAAAGCAATGAAAGGAAATCATGATGTAACGTAAAATGTAATTTTCCAGGCAATCTCCTAGATGCCTTACATTTGTGATTTTTTTTTTAGTATTTTCTTTTTTTTTTAATTTTTAATTTTTAATTTTTTACAATAAACTGCATATATTTAGAGTGTACAATTTGGTATCCCAATGTCCCAAGTTATTCCACCTCCAAACTTTCTTGTTTTCCCCACTTGGTGTCCATATGTTTGTTCTCTACATCTGTGTCTATTTCTGCCTTGCAAACCAGTTGATTTGTACCATTTTTCTACAGTCCACATATAGGTGTTAATATACGGTATTTGTCTTTCTCTTTCTAACTCACTTCACTCTGTATGACAGTCTCTAGGTCCATCCATGTCTCTACAAATGTCCCAGTTTCATTGCTTTTTGCAACTGAGTAATATTCCATTGTATATACGTACCACATCTTTATGCATTCATCTGTTAATAGACATTTAGGTTGCTTCCATGTCCTGGCTATTGGAAATAGTTCTGCAATGAACATTGGAGTGCATGTGTCTTTTTGAATTATGGTGTTCCCTGAGTATATGCCCAGCAGTGGGATTGCTGGGCCATATGGTAGATTTATTTTTAGTTTTTCAAGGAACCTCCATACTGTTCTCCATAGTGGCTATATCAATCTACATTCCCACCAGCAGTGCAAGAGCATTCCCTTTCCTCCACACCCTCTCCAGCATTTACTATTTGTAGATTTTCTGATGATGCCCGTTCTAACCGGTGTGAGGTGATACCCCATTGTGGTTTTGATTTGTCTTTCTCTAATGATTAGTGATGTTGAGCAGCTTTTCATGTGCCTCTTGGCCATCCATATGTCTTCTTTGGAGAAATGCCTATTTAGGTCTTCTGCCCATTTTTTGATTGAGTTGTTTGTTTTTTTGATATTGAGCTGGATAAGCTGTTTATACATTTTGGAGATTAAACTTTTGTCTGTTGATTCATTTGCAAATATTTTCTCCCATTCTGAGGGTTGTCTTTTCGTCTTGCTTATAGTTTCCATTGCTGTGCAGAAGCTTTGAAATTTCATTAGGTCCCACTTATTTATTTTTGTTTTTATTTCCATTACTCTAGGGGGTGGATCAAAAAAATCTTGCTGTGATTTACATTGAAGAGTGTTCTTCCTATGTTTTCCTCTAGGAGTTTTATAGTGTCTGGCCTTACATTTAGGTCTTTTATCCATTTTGAGTTTAGTTTTGTGTATGGTGTTAGGAAGTGTTCTAATTTCATCCTTTTACATGTAGCTGTCCAGTTTTCCCAACACCACTTATTGAAGAGGATGCCTTTTCTCCATCGTATATCCTTGCCTCCTTTGTCATAGATTAGTTGACCATAGTTTATCTCTGGGCTTTCTATCCAGTTCTATTGGTCTATATTTCTGTTTTTGTGTCAGTACCATACTGTCTTGATCACTGTAGCCTTGTAGTATAGCCTGAAGTCAGGAAGCCTGATTCCACCAACTTCGTCTTTCCTTCTCAAGATTGCTTTGGCTATTCGGGGTCTTTTGCTTTTCCATACAAGTCGTAAAATTTCTTGTTCTAGTTCTGTGAAAAATGCCATTGGTAATTTGGTTGGGATTGCATTGAATCTGTAAATTGCTTTTGGTAACATAGTCATTTTCACAATGTTGATTCTTCCAATCCAAGAGCATGGTATGTCCCTCCATCTGTTTGTGTCGTTTTTGATTTCTTTCATTAGTGCCTTATAGTTTTATGAGTACAGGTCTTTTACCTCCTTGGTTAGGTTTATTCCTAGGTATTTGATTCTTTTTGTTGCAATGGTGAATGGAATTGTTTCCTTAATTTCTCTTTCTGATCTTTCATTGTTAGTGTATAGAAATGCAAGAGATTTCTGTGTGTTAATTTTGTATCCTGCAACTTTACCAAATTCATTGCTTAACTCAAGTAGTTTTCTGGTGGCATCTTTAGGATTTTCTATGTATAATATTATGTCATCTGCAGTGACAGTTTTACTTCTTCTTTTCCAATTTGGATTCCTTTTATTTCTTTTTCTTCTCTGATTGCTGTGGCAAGGACTTCCAAAACTATATTGAATAGTAGTGGCGAGAGTGGACATCCTTGTCTTGTTCCTGATCTTAGAGGGAATGCTTTCAGTTTTTCACCATTGAGAATGATGTTTGTTGTGGGTTTGTCATATATGGCCTTTATTATGTTGAGGTAGGTTCCCTCTATGCCCACCTTCTGGAGAGTTTTTATCATAAATGGGTGTTGAATTTTGTCAAAAGCTTTTTCTGCATCTATTGAGATGATCATGTGGTTTTTATCCTTCAATTTAATATGGTGTATCACATTGATTGATTTGCATATATTGATGAATCCTTGCATTCCAGGGATAAACTCCACTTGATCATGGTGTATGATCCTTTTAATATGTTGTTGGGTTCTGTTGGCTAGTATTTTGTTGAGGATTTTTGCATCTAAATTCATCAGTGATATTGGTCTGTAGTTTTCTTTTTTTGTAGTATCTTTGTCTGGTTTTGGTATCAGAGTGATGGTGGCCTCGTAAAATGAGTTTGCAAGTGTTCCTTCCTCTGCAATTTTTTGGAAGAGCTTGAGAAGGATGGGTGTTAGCTCTACTGTAAATGTTTGATAAAATTCACCTGTGAATCCATCTGGTCCTGGACTTTTGTTTGTTGCGAGATTTTTAATCACAGTTTCAATTTCAATACTTGTGATTGGTCTGTTCATATTTTCTATGTCTTCCTGATTCAGTCTTGGAAGGTTATACATGTCTAAGAATCTGTCCATTTCATCCAGGTTGTCCATTTTATTGGCATATAGTTGCTTGTAGAAGTCTCTTATGGTGCTTTTTCTTTCTGCGGTGTCCATTGTAACTTTTCCTGTTTCATTTATAATTTTAATGATTTGAGTCCCCTCCCAGTTTTTCTTGATGAGTCTTGCTAGAGGTTTATCGATTTTATTTATTTTCTCAAAGAACCCGCTTTTAGTTTTATTGATTTTTGCTATTGTTTTCTTTGTTTCTATTTCACTTATTTCTGCTCTGATCTTTATGATTTCTCTCCGTCTACTAATTTTATGTTTTGTTTGCTCTTCTTTCTCTAGTTTCTTTAGGTGTAAGGTTAGATTGTTTATTTGGGATGTTTCTTGTTTCTTCAGGTAGGATTGTATCACTATAAACTTCCCTTTTAGAACTGCCTTTACTGCATCCCATAGGTTTTGGATCGTTGTGTTTTCATTGTCATTTGTCTCTAGGTATTTTTTGATTTCCTCTTTGATTTCTTCAGTAATCTCTTAGTTATTTAGTAGCATATTGTTTAGCCTCCATGTGTTGGTGTTTTTTACAGTTATTTTCCTGTAATTGATTTCTAATGTCATAGCGTTGTGGTCAGAAAAGATGATTGACATGATTTCAATTTTCTTGAATTTACCAAGGCTTGATTTATGACCCAAAATGTGATCTATCCTGGAGAATGTTCCATGTGCACTTGAGAAGAATGTGTAATCTGCTGTTTTTGGATGTAATGTCCTATAGATATCTATTAAGTCAAGCTGATTTATTGTGTCATTTAAAGCTTGTGTTTCCTTATTAATTTTCTGTGTGGATGATCTGTCCATTGGTGTAGGTGGGGTGTAAAAGTACCCCACTATGATTGTGTTACTGTCGATTTCCTCTTTCATAGTTGTTAGCATTTGCCTTATGTATTCCGGTGCTCCTCTATTCGGTGCATATATATTTATAATTGTTATCACTTCTTCTTGGATTTATTCCTTGATCTTTATGTAGAGTCCTTTCTTCTCTCTTGTAACATTTTTTATTTTAAAGTCTATTTTATCTCATATGAGTATTGCTACTCCAGCTTTCTTTTGATTTCCATTTGCATAGAATATCTTTTTCCAGCCCCTCACTGTCAGTCTGTATGTGTCCCTAGGTCTGAAGTGGGTCTCTTCTAGACAGCATATATATGGGTCTTGTTTTTGTATCCATTCAGCAAATCTGTGTCTTCTGGTTGGTGCATTTAGTCCATTTACATTCAAGGTAATTATCAATGTGTATGTTCCTATTACCATTTTCTTAATTGTTTTGTTGTTGTTTCTGTAGGTCCTTTTCTTCTCTTATGTTTCCTGCTTAGGGATGTTCCTTTAGCATTTGTTGTAGGGCTGGTTTGGTGGTGCTGAATTCTCTTAGCTGTTGCTTGTCTGTAAAGCTTTTGATTTCTCCATCAAATCTAAATGAGATCCTTGCTGGGTAGAGTATTCTTGGTTGTAGGTTTTTCCCTTTCATCACTTGAAATATATCATGCCATTCCCTTCTGACTTGCAGAGTTTCTGCTGAGAAATCAGCTGTTAACCTGATGGGAGTTCTCTTGTATGTTATTTGTCGTTTTTCCCTTGTTGCTTTTAATAACTTTTCTCTGTGTTTAATTTTTGTCAATTTGACTACCATATATCTTGGCGTGTTTCTCCTTGGGTTTATCCTGCCTGGGACTCTCTGCACTTCCTGGACTTGGGTAGCTATTTCCTTTCCCATGTTAGGGAAGTTTTCAACTGTAATCTCTTCCAGTATTTTCTCAGGTCCTTTCTCTCTCTCTTCTCCTTCTGGGAGCCCTATAATGCAAATGTTGGTGCATTTAATGTTGTCCCAGAGGTCTCTTAGGCTGTCTTCAGTTCTTTTCATTCTTTTTTCTTTATTCTTTTCTGCAGCAGTGATTATCACCATTCTGTCTTCCAGGTCATTTATTCGCCCCTCTGCCTCACTTAATCTGCTATTGGTTCCTTCTAGTGTATTTTTCATTTCAGTTATTGTGTTGCATATCTCTGTTTGTTTGTTCTTTAATTCTTCTAGGTCTTTGGTAAACTTTTCTTGCAACTTATCAATCTTTGCATCCAGTCTTTTTTCAAAGTCCTGGATCATCTTCACTGTCATTATTCTGAATTCTTTTTCCAGAAGAGTGCCTATCTCCTCTTCATTTAGTTATTTTTCTGGTGTGTTATCTTGTCCCTTCATCTGATACAAAGTCTTTTACCTTTTCATTTTCTCTGTCTTTCTGTGGCTGTGATTTTCAGTTCCACAAGATGAAATAGTGCTGATACTGCTTGATTCTGCTGTCTGCCCTCTTGTGGAGGAAGTTGTCTAGGAGGCTTGTGGGTGCTTCCTGATGGGAGGGACTGATGGTGCGTAGGGCTGAGTGGGCGGAGCTCAGTAAAACTTTAATCTGATTTGGTGGGTGGAGCTCAGTGACACTTTAATCTGCTTGTTTCCCAGTGGGTGGAACTGTGTTCCCACCCTGGTGGTTGTTTGGCCTGAGGTGACCCAGCACTGGAGCTTACAGGCTCTTTGGTGGGGCCAATGGTGGACTCTGGGAGGGCTCACACCAATGAGCACTTCCCAGAACCCCTGCCGCCAGTGCTCCTGTCTCCTCGGTGAGCCATAGCTGCCCCCACCTCTGCAGGCAACCCTCCAACACCAGCAGGTAGGTCTACTTCAGTCTCCTATGGGGTCACTGCTCCTTCCCCCTGGGTCCTGGTGAGCACCCTTTTTTGTGTGCCCTCCAAGAGTGGAGTCTCCATTTTCCCCAGTCCTGTGGAGGTCCTGCAATCAAATCCCGCTGGCTTTCTAAGTCTGATTCTCTGGGGATTCCTCCTCCCGTTGCTGGACCCCCAGGTGGGGAAGCCTGATGTGGGGCTCAGAACCCTCCAGACTTCTGTGGTATAACTATTCTCCAGCTTGTGAGTCACCCACCCAGCATTTATGGGATTTGATTTTAACTCAATAGTACACCTCCTACCATCTCATTTTGGCTTCTCCTCCGTCTCTGGATATGGGGTGTTTTTTTTTTTTTTTGGTGAGTTGCAGTGTCTTTCTGTCGATGATTGTTCAGCAGTTAGTTGTAATTCTGGTACTCTTGCACGAGGGAGTAAGCTCACGTCCTCCTACTCTGCCATCTTGCTTCTTTCTTCTACATTTGTGATTTTAATTCATCTTCCTAATAAATCTGTGGGGGTGGAATCACGACTCCCATTTCACAGATGGAAGCATGGCCAAGACCTGGATAAGTGTACCTGGCTAGTGCTGACAGATATTTAGTAGACCAGAAAATACCTATTGGTTTAAGGCCTTAGGGCATAAAGAAAAGCAGTCCCTATTAAATGAATTAAGTAACCTAAGTTGTTCAAGGAGAAACTGTATTAAGAAATTTTTAGAGACCAGCGAACAGTTTTTAGCATGTGCTCATTTTATCCCCTGGTGCAAAGAATCAGAGTTCAGCAAATTAAGTGTTCTGATGGGTTGCACATTCCTGGATGATTTATGAGTATCTTTGAAGAAATAATATGGCATCTTTCTGAATCCAATAATAGACACATGTTTCATCTTGATTACCTAATTGATTCTACCAAGAAGGAATAAAAATGACTACAATAAGCTGATTACCCAAAGCAGCAATAAATCCCAAGCCTAGCCATAATGCAGAACCAACCAATGAAGTGCCATTCTTTATATCTTAAAAATATTGGAATGGAAAAAGAACTTTTTTTTCTCTCTAATGTGGCCTAGCAAGGAATGAGTGTGACAAGATCGACTACCTTTGCGCTTTAGGAACTGGTCACCTAGTCAATGAATATTTATGGACTCCTTCTTGGTGCCAAACTCTCTGCAAAAATTTGGGAAACAGAAGCAAATAAGGACTGTTCCTTCCTTCTGAGAGGCTTGCAGTTTAGTGAAGGAGATAGGCAGTTAGGAAAGGAAATATAACTGTGTTAAATAGTATAATGGAGGCAAGTAAAAGCATTGTGAAAACAAAGGTTAATAAGCCAGGGAAAGCACCCCTTTTACTTATCTCTCACAAGGCTCCATGCTTTATGAGGTGTCTTACATTCACTTTCTTTGATTCTCATAGTAAAATTATGCAAGGTAAGTATAATTACCCCAAGTTATAGATAAGGTAATGGGGGCTTAGATTAGTTGGCACAAAGTTACAGAAAACTAGTAAAGAAGCCAGAATTTGAAACCAAGGTCTACGTTGCTTCAAAAATTGATTTTTAGGCACATTTGCCCAGCAAGAGCTGATTCATAAATCTTCCATGCTTTACAATGTATTTTCTCACATATTACAATAGTATCCTTTTAGTGTTGTAGTCATTTTAATACCAGCTCCTCCACTCCACAGCTTTGTAACTTTGGCCATGTTACTAAATATCTCCAGGCTTCAGTTTCTCATTTGTAAAACCTCATAGTGCTGTTATAAGAAGTAAATAAGTTATATGAGGCAAACATTTTCTGTAAAGAGCCAGATAGGAAATATTTCTGGTTTGCAGGTGATGTCCTCTCTGTAATGACTGTTCAAATCTTTATTTGTAGCATGAAAGAAGCAATAGACAATATGCAAATTAATACATTTTTATGCAAATAAAAAATTACTTGCAAAAATGGGTGGAAGGCAAGATTTAGCATGTGGGCCTTAGTTTGCCAACTTTTGCTATAAAATATGTAATGAATAAATATTATTAATTAATATTAGTAGTATTGTACTATGTTTTTTTCAAGCTAGAAAACATTGGATGTGAAGCGCTTTATCCAGGGTCAAAGATACAGTATATTTACTAGGATTAAAGCTTGCATCCAATTTTCTAAGTTCAAAACAAAGGTGTCTCTGCAAGGGTAGCTTGTGTAACTCCGGTGACCTTTCTGATTTGTCTATTAAGAGCATCCCATCGTTATAGTGTTTCATGAGAAATAAGGGCACCTTTTCCATTTCAGGCTCGAACTGCTTACTCACTGAGGCAGAAGAACAGGGATTTTAGATGGAAAAACTCTAATATGTTGATAAATATAAGACCACTGAGTTTTGCTGACTCTGAAGATTGCCATACAGAGGAAAATTACAAAAGCGAAAGTTTTTGTCATAATTTTGACTGCCATTTTCAATGAAACCTCAAACAATATGTCATCAGAAAAGCCATCACTTGAACAGCCTGATCTTTCTCACTTCTATGTCTCTAAATTCTGTGGGAAATGTTTGAAATCTCCATTGATCCTTGGTTGTTCTACCCTACTTAAGAGCTGTATTTCAAACCCTACTACTGTTGGCTATTCCTCTGAGCACTCTTGTCAGTTATTGCAGGAATTTTATTAGCCTTTATCATTAACATCTCATATTTCTTTAGTTATTGCTTACAAAGCCCTTAAGTTCTTTGTTCTTTCAATTACTTTAACTCTTTGGCATCACTTGAGGTTATTTTATTCAGGTCAACTTCTCTCCAACTGGAAGGAAGAGTCTATGGAAGCCTCGGCCCCACGTGATGGATTCCCCTCTATGGAGACCTGGCTTTGAATCCAGCATCTGCTTGGAATTAGTTCTGTGACCTTGGGAAAGTTATAGAACTTCTCTGATCTTGCTTCTTTATGTATAGAGTTGAAATGCTATCTTAGTATTCTGTTAAGGATATATAAAACAACAAACGCTAAGAAAGTTGCTCCATGCCTGCAACCTCAGTTTTCCTCACAATATATTCCCCTTCTTCTATTTTGTTTTTTTTCATGCCATCTTGCAGAGAGGAGGCTTTTAGAATTTGTTCATTGTTTGATGAATATGCTACTGGAGAATTGTACATTAATTACATGTTCAATTACAATGACTTTAAAACCTTATTTCCATATTTTTCATCTGTCTTAGCCAAAGTGTAATAATATGGTGGCTATAACAGAGAACTACTCAGAGTGGCACATATTACATTATATGTCCTTTAAGATATGTTTAAAAACTCATTCTGTTTTTTCAAACCACACGATTTTTATACACATCATTTTATTTATAGCAAAATTGCATTATTTTGGTCTTTATGACTAAATAAATAGATTCTCTAGGTTTATCTACTCTATTTTTTTATTGTTGCACATTTTTCAAAGTAATTTCACTCTGCCTTCATAAAAACTCCCTGAAATAAGCAGGGCAGGGATTTATCAATCTGATTTCCACACCAGGAAACATGCTGATGGAGTTATATTGACTACAGAAATATGTACAATGAAAGTGGAACTTGGATCTTCTTTCAGTACATATTTTAAAATATGTACCACATCTCTGTTGCCACTGTAAACACAAGTCAAGGGAAACAAAGATGGTAGAGTAAGAAATATGTTTGTAAAGATAAGAGCTGGTCTAAGCATATATAAGACATAGTTCTACTTTCAAGCAAACCACATACTGAACTAAGTTTTCTGAGGTAATAAGTTTTGGGGAGGTAAAAAAATAAGAATACTTGGAGCAGACACAAATAAAATATGTAAATTGCCAGTCAAGTAGATTGTTTTCTTTCATTTTTACTACAAATTATAGAATTGTTTCCCAGACATCAGTTCCCACTGATAGCTGTTAAAATAGTTATACAACAATGTGAAGTATATACCATGTATACCAGCATTATCTTACCCAATCAGGCAGGTATTATCATCCCCATTTTATAGATTATACAGTTGAGACACAAATAGGCTATTGTGCCCAAGATTATATTAGGTTGCTAATATGCCCAGGATTTTAACCTACAAATTCTATTTCTAGGGGCCTACTATAATACTTGGATTATCTGATAAACTAATTCTCTGGTGCTAGATTTTTGACTTGCTAAATTACTCTGTAGGTTTTCTAAACATCACCAAAATACTTGAAAGCATATGCCTGAAGGCACAGAAAGGAAAAAAGACAGATGGAAATATTTCCCAACTCCCTGGGGCAGAGCTTTCAGAGAACTCTAGGGCTCTACTTTTGTACCTTCACTAGTGGACCCCAGCCCAACACTGAGAAAGAACAGGGCAGTGGAAAAGGGTGAGGTGGTGGAGTCTATCCTGAGTATAAATTCTTTCTCTTTCAGTTCTGAAAAAGTTAAAATAAACAGACTTTATTTCTCAATATGTATAATGGATTTAATAACAGAGAGTTAGAATTGCTAAAAGGAAGTCATCTGTTACTGTGCCTGGCATTTATTGTGTGGTTCGCAATGGTATATAGACATGCATAGATATATGCCCATATTCCCAATCTTCACCAGCAGGTAAAACATGCCTCATTCAATTTTTCTGAAGAAGTAACAAAAAATTATGGTTAAAAACAGAAGCCCTAGGGGTCAAAGACACCTGGGTTTGGAGTTTGGCTCTTCCATTGCCAAATGTTTAATTTGGGGCAAGCTACTCATTCATCCTCATTTTGAAATAAGGAAATTATTATCACTCACCACCGTGAACATTAAGTGAGAATATTTGTAATGGCGTAGGATAGTGTCTGATGCATAGTAAGCGAAGTGTCTAATCTCTATTTAATAATTACCTGCAATATAATTATTAAAATTTTACATTTCAGAATTATGAATTCTTATTTATTGATTTGTATGTTCCATGTATTCCTAACCCAAACATTTCTGAAACTCCTCCAATGTCCTGGGTAAAATGAAGTTACCTTTAGAAATGTGTGAGGCCAGGAGGGAATGTAGGACGTGGGGAAGTTCTCTCTTGGATAATCACCATTCAGAGACAGATTAGCCGCTTCTCTGCTTCACTGTCCCTTGCTTGAGGAGTTCTTCAATTGCATTGCCTGTCTGATTCTGCTGCTTTTGTTAATTCTCTTTAACTCTGCTTATCTCTGGGTCATTTCTGTCCCCAGTCTGTGCCACTGCTGATTTAATTTTTTACTCTATCTAAGGCAGAACTTTGCAAACTATCTGTGATGAAGGACTATGCGTACTTGTTTTCCTATCCTTAGCTGTATTAGTTTCATTTGTTGTCTCACAGTTATGGAGGCTAGAAGTCTGAAATCAAGGTGTTGGGGCTGGGGCGGTGGCGGTGGTGGGGGGGAGGTCTGTTCTCACTGAAACCTGTAAGGGGAATTCTGCCTTGTTTCCTCTAGCTTCTGGTGGACTGCTGGCAATCCCTGACATCCTTTTTTTTTTTTTTTTTTGCAGCTGCAGCACTTCAACTGGGGCCACCATCATCACGTGGCATCCTCCCTGTGTGAATGTGTCTTCACATGGCATTCTCTGTGTATGCCTGTGTTCAATTTTACCTCTTCTTCTAAGGACAGCAATCATATTGGATTAAAGCACAGCTTAATGACTTCATCTTAATTGGATTACATCTGCACAGATATAGGTATTGGGTGTTGAGATACTGGTGTTAGGACTTGAGCATATCTTTTTTGGGTGATATAAATAGTAGCATACAGATCATTTTTTTTAATATCCTGTTCAAGGAGACAAAACCACTGATCAGGTGCTTGAATATCACAGTAATGCAAATGGTTATGAAAATCCTAAACACTATTGATTTTTGCCTTAACTTATCACTATTCATTAACAGTTCGTACACTGACACCTCAACCACAGGTTAGGAAGCACTGGTCTGAGGGACAAACTGACAAGAACACAAATGCTAGTTGCTGGATGCTGCATCAGAGCAGTGAAGTTGGACATGCTTAAGACACGAGCCTGTTCAAGGTGTGCCAGAGGATTGATGGGGCTCTGATAAATCCTCCTGTTTTGCCATTTCTTCTCTGAATTGCCCTTCCCTTTGTTTTCATCTGGATAACTCCTGCTCATCTTTCATAACTCAGATTAGGCTTTTCCTAATACCCCAGCAAGTCTAAGTTAGGTGCGTCTCCTCTGCCTCCCTGGAGCAGCCTTGTTACTCCTATGCTCGCACTGTAATTATTGATCAACTGTCCCTTTTCCCCTCAATAAGGTGAACTAGTGCCCTGGATGCAAAGATCATGCCTTATTCTACTGATTCTTCCCAATGTCCTTTTAGTGCCTGGTGCATGTCCTGTATGTTGTTTATATTCATAATTAATAAACAAATGAATTCATTTCCTCTCCTGGGAATAGTGCTTCCCATCAGACTGAACGGCTTGTGTCTCCTTTTCGCCAGGTGTTGAAACTATCAGGGACCATACCACATTCAGAATAGTTATTTTCAGACTCCTGGTGGACACAAGTCTTCCACCAAAACAGTAGTGGCCAATGATGTTTAAATAGATCATATTTCTCAATATTAATTGCTTTGTTGGCTTGTGAGATACTCTGGTGTCCATGATTATACTGATATTTATGAGATATGCTACGTCCAGCTGCTAATGTTCAGTTACATAGTGTACTGACAACCCCTTATTTCATGTATTTTATTTAGCATTTAAACAATCATCAGAGCAAAAACATAAATATTTCTCTTTGTCCTCAAATTTGAAGAGCATATACTATTACTGAATATTGGAGAGTGAGTGAGGCTTTTCATTTATAGTGCACTGACTAGAGATACATTTACCTTTATCCTAGGGAGTAAACCTAAAAGTCCTTTGAATTCTGAATTGGTTTTCAGATATGATGGTTTCTCACATCAGCGATCCTTAACCCCCAAGTCCCTGGAGAATTGTCCATGAGGGTAAGAAACGAAGCCACAGAGTCTTAAAAACAGTTGGCATTCAATTAATACTTGTGGAGCCGTATTGAACTGAATGTAATAGACTTGCCTACACTCTCATTAGGCTTTTCTTTTTCTAAAATCATTTTGTCATCACTTTTTATAAAGCAGTTCCTTTCAGGAAGTTGCATTCTAAATTTGCATGTTACCAAAATTATTCTATTCATTCCTTTCAACAGATAATTGTGAGCCATTAAGAGACTTAAGAATGTGGTATTAATCAAGTCAGAGATTGGTTGACTTATCTCTGCCAGTTTCAGGTCCACATTTATCAAGTTCCCCTTGCAAAGGTCAGTGGCAAAGGTGAGTGCCCTTCTCTTTTCTGTGATCCTATGGTTGTAAGAAGCACAATAAAACCTTTGCCTAGGGATAAAGGGGGAAATTAACTTCTACTGATTGGTTGATCCCAGCAGGACATATGATGGACATGCATGAGTGTCAGCACACATTCTGCAGATTTAGTTTTCCTCTCAATCCTGTCTGATAACCTTGGTCCCTACTCTGGCTTCCTCCTCCCACTGATTTCATCAAATAAATTGTCAACTGTTTATTTCAACACTAGACAGTGATTAGATAAAAAAGGGGGCTTAACACAGGAGGGAGGAAAATAGATTATGTCCTTTTGTAAAGAAGCTTGCCATTTCTGATAATGTTAAAAGTACTGTTTTACTCTCCATGAGTGTCTCACTTTGCCACTCCTAATTATATATAATAACCATGTCAAACAAAATCATTTGAAATTTATAGTAACTTTAGCTTACTTTTGCATACTAATTTCATTCATGAGTTCCTTTGAAAGTGTTTCTTTTTAATTAATAAAAATGCAAGTTTTTAAATCACAGGAGAGATATTTGGTGGCTATTTCATGAATTTTTCATGAATTCTTCACATATGTAATCTTCTCTTTTTTTCTCATTCATCTGCAAGTCTCAATCCTAAATACTTCTTATTTCCAACAGTATATGTAGGGCCTGTGGAATATTATTCTGGTGAGTAGCAGGGGATCATTCTGCAATCCACTTAGCTCTGGGTTAAGAGGATTTCAAGACAGCAATCATGAGAAAAGAAGAGAAGAGAAGAGAAGTGATGCGGTGCTGTTAAACCTTTCTTTCTATCCCTACTTCTAAAATACTCCTCAATGTGCTAAACATCTCTTATTTCCAATAGTGTAAGCTTTGCTTTTCTGGCCTGCCTTCCTGTCAATTCTGTCTCTCCTGTCACTTGAAAACTGCCACGTGAAAATCGACTTTCATTGCTGCCAATTCACAATTTGTGTGGTAGGTGGGTGTGTGTGTGTATGTGTGTGTGTGTGTGTATGTGTGTGTGTGTGTGTATGTGTGTGTGTTTGTGTAAGTATGCCTTTTATATTCCTCCTCGCTTTTTGTGTAAGCTAGTGTTATTCTTCTGTAACTGTTTCCATTCACCTTCTTTGTCTATCTGCTTCCACTAGGATAGATAGAGAAGGCATTATCAGTGGATGCATTAAATCCATTAAGTCCTGGCCTATGTAGTAGCTTCCACAAGAGGACTTGGTTGCAAGGGCACTTAAATCCAACACATTTTTGTTGACAAGTGTTTCCCTGAGATTTTTTGGCAGGAGTGTGTCTGTGTCTGAAAATGCCCACCTAGAACAGGTAACTTTCTATCCTAATTTATGCAAAGGCACAATATAAGGTAGCAGTACCCCACAGTGAGGGCCTAAGATGAAATTCTAGATGAAGCAAGTTAAAAAGTTAAATTATTTCAAAGTCCCCTGATTCTATTTGCATAATGATTCAACTAGCCTGCCCTCGTATCCTATTGATGGAGATGATTTTTTTTTTTTGCAATGGGAATACATTCATTTTTATTATTAGTTGATAACCTCATGTAATTTATATTTTAATTTGATTTGCATTGTTTATATATTTCAACATAGACTATTAGAATCTAGTAAACATATTCTATTAACTAGAATAAACAAACAGCTCTCTGTGTGTGATAGGCATGTAATTAGGGCATTGTTCAGTTTTTATTTATGAAGACACTCGATGTCACCAAAGGTAAACATTGCTTTAATTACACTTCCAAATATATTTGCACAGATTTGCCCTCCATAAATATCTGATAATATTCATTTTAATTGACTTTATAAAAAAAAGTCCTCAAAATGGTCTCTTAAAAAAACTAAAAATGGGCTTTTATATAATTTACAAAGGTTAAGTTATATGTATTAAGCATGGACATGCTCTATTGCAAAAAGTATTTTTTTTTTCATGAGTTGGAAATCTCTAGTTGTTTTAGCTTGCTATAAATCACTTGCCTCAGCAAGGTGGCAGAATATGAGGTTCTTCACCTGTATCTCCTCTTGGCAACAATAACTTGGCAGCCATCCACAGATAAAAGTTTCTCTGTGGAAGTTTTGGGATCCAGATAGGAGATTTTAAAACAAAACCTGAGGAGAGCCATTCTGAGAAAGCAGGCCCACGCCTAGACCACTGACAGTGGTACCAGTTACAGACCAGAAGCAGCTCTGCACTCCTCCAAACTTGGCTACAGCTTCATTTGGCCTTGGTCCAGCTGAA
This sequence comes from Hippopotamus amphibius kiboko, assembly GCF_030028045.1. Taxonomy (NCBI): domain Eukaryota; kingdom Metazoa; phylum Chordata; class Mammalia; order Artiodactyla; family Hippopotamidae; genus Hippopotamus; species Hippopotamus amphibius. Next base: position 139,467,584 of record NC_080192.1, on the reverse strand, counting down.
AGCACCATACACCATGAGGCCCAGAAGAAATCATACTTGCCAGTGACTTCGTGATGGGCACACAGACCTAAATACCAGATGTAGACTCTAAAGTGGCCTGTGATCTGGCCCTCACCCCTCTTGACTGTGGTCTGGGAGCCCCTGGAAGCAATCTTGCCAAACTCAAGCTGACTATAGATTCTGAAATCACCCTATAACTGAGCTCTAGCCCCTACCAGCCACAGTCTACAAGCAGACCTGCTAGGCCAGGGTCTCACTAGGATATACAACTGTCTGTACCCCCTGAGATTCTGAATCAGTTTTATTCTCAATGGTAGCCCCTTCCAGCTACCATCCATAAGTAGTTCTGCAAATGCAGGACTTCTCCAGGAATTATGTCCATTAGTGCCCCTGGAGGCAGGCAAACCAAAATTATTCTGATAGCAGATCTTTAAATGATCTTGTAGATAGGCTCCAATTCCTTTCAGCTGTAGCCCATGAGCAATTCTGCCCACCCAGACCAGAACCTCAAGAAGACATGCCTGTCTGTGGTTCTGGAGGTAAGCCACCAACATTGGTCCAATTGCAGATTCTGAAGCAATTCTGTAATTCAGCTCCTGTCTCTCCCAGCCATGGTCAGGGAGCATTTCTGGCCACCTGGAGACTTGACAGGAGACACACCCATCCATGCCTCCTGTGTCGGGTCTGCAGAACTCTATCTAGGCTGTGAACCCTAAAGCAACTCTGGGACTTGGTTAAATCCCCTCTCAGCCATGGTCTGGGGCCAGTCCTGCCCACCCAGGGACATGCCCAGTGACCTGGAAGAAGTTATTCAAGGGACTTGGTGGGAGCCACACCCATCCATGAACCTGGTAATAGGCCTAAGGTCTGCAGATCCAGCTGTGGATCCTGAAGCAGACATTTGTCTCAGCACCTCCCTACCAAGCGAGGTCCTTACTGTTCACTCAGAAATAAAACAGGATTCATGCTAGCTTGAGCCCCTGGTAACAGGCCCACCAACTACAGACCAGACTTAGGCCCAGCAATAGCCTTATGACTTGGATCCAATACAGCACAACTTTGATTCCAGAGATAAAGTCATTGGCCCAGGGAACTGACTGGAGAAAGTCTTTATTTGCCAAAACCAGTCTGTAAAGACCAGAATAGGTTTGCTCCTTCAAATGCGCAGACACCAGCAAAAGTATACACAGATCACAAAGAAATCAGGCAAGTATTACACCAACAAAGGAATCTAATAAAGTTCTAGTAATTGATCTCAAAGATATGGAGATCTACAAATTGCCTGATGAAGAACTCAAAATAATCATCTTGGAAAATCTCAATGAGATGTAGGAGAACACAGACAGACATGTAAATGAAATCAGGAAAACAATGCATGAACAAAAGGAGAAGTTTAATGAAGAAATAGAAACCATAAAAAAAGAACCAAAAGGAAATCCTGGAACTGCAGAATATAATGACAGAACTGAAAAAATTCAATAGAAAACTTGAACAAGAGACTCCATCACACAGAAGAATGAATTAGCAAACTTGAAGACAGATCATTCGATATTAGCCAATTAAAGGAACAAAAAGAAGAAAGGATAAAATAGGGTGAGGAAAACGTTTGTGAATTATAGGATACCATCAAGTGAACAAATGTTTGCATTATGGGAGTTATAGAAGAAGAAAGGGTAAAGAAAGCTTATTTAAAGAAATAATAGCTGAAAAATTCTCAAATCTTGGAAGAGATGTAGCTATCCATAAGTAAAGATCAAAGAACCTCAAACAACCCAAAAAAGATTGCAAGACATGCTATAATCAAAATGTTAAAAATCAAAGCCAAAGAAAGAATTCTGAAAGCAGCAAAGAGAAAAATGTCATCATATACAAGCGAACCCCTCCCCCCATATACAAACACATACACACACACACACATGCACACACACACGCACACACAATGAGACTATCTATGGAGTTCTGCAAAAACTTTGCAGGCCAAGAGGGAATGGAATTATATAGTCAAAGTGCTGAAAATATACAATTTTTAACATATGCATCCAACACTGAAGCACCTAATTATATGAAGCAAATATAATAGAATTGAAGGGATAAATAGATTGGAGTACAGTAATGGTAGGGGACTTCAACATCACAATCTCATCAGCAGATAGAACATCCAGACCAAAAATCAAAAGGAAAACACTGGACATGAATTGCATTTTAGACCGCATTGACCTAACAGATGTATATACAGAATATGCTATCCAACAATAGCAGAATATACATTTTTCTCAAGTGTACATGGAACATTTTCCAAAATAGATATAGATATTTATATCTATAACCAATCTATCATTTTCCAAGATAGATCTAGTGAGCCACAAATCAAGTCTTAATAAATTTAAAGAGATTGAAATAATATCAAGTATCTTTTCCAATCACAATGGTACGATACTAGAAATCACTAAAATATTCACGAATATGTAGAAATTAAACAATACACTTGTGAATCACCAATGGGCTGAAGGAAAAATCAAAAAATATCCTGAGAAAAACAAAAAAAGAAATACAACACACCAAAATTTATGGGATGCAGTAAGAGCAGTTCTAAAAGGAAAGCTTATTGTGATAAATGATACATTATAATGATACATGAATAAAAAAGAAAGATTTTAAACCACCTAATAATAAAGGAAGTATAGAAAGAATAACAAACAAAGTCCAAGGATAGCAGAAGGAAGGGAATGTAGATGAGAGCACACATAATTGAAAAAGAGACTAAAAAGGTAATAGAAAAGATCAATACAACTAAGAGTAGGTTTTTTGAAAAAATAAATAAAATTGACAAAGTTTTAGATGGATTAACAAAGAAAAAAGAGAGGACTCAATAAAATTACAAATAAAAGGGAGATATTATATCTGATACCACAGAAATATAAAGGATAGTGAAGACTACTATAAAAATTATGTGCCAACAAATTGGATAATTTAGAACAAACGGATAAATTCCTGGAAATATATAACCTATTCAGTCTTGACTGAATCATGAAGAAATAAAAAATCTGAACAGATCAATAATGAGTAAGGTGATAGAAGCCGTAATTAAAAACCTCCCATTGAAAAAAATCCCAGAACCAAATGATCTCAGTGGTGAATTCTCCCAAACATTTAAAAAACAATTAATGCCAATCCTTGTCAAACACTTCCACAAAATTGAAACAGAGGCAACACACTGAAACTTATTTTACAAGGTCAGCATTATCCTCATACCACAGCCAGATAATGACACTACAGGGAAAGAAAATTACAAGCTAATATCCCTGATAAACATAGATACAAAACTTCTCAACAAAATGCTATCAAACCAATTGAACAGCACAGTGAAAGGAGCATACACCATAATCAAAAGGGACTTATCGTTGGAATGCAGGAATGGCTCAACATCTGCAAATCAATAAGTACAATACACCACATTAAATAAAATGGAGGATAAAAATCATATGGTCATAGCAAAAGATTCAGAAAAAGCATTTGACAAATTTCAACATCCTTTCATCACAAACATTCTCAACGAATGAGGTATGGAAAGAATGCACCTCAATATAATAAAGATCACATATGGTAAGCCCACAGCTAACATTATACTCAAAAAATCTTGAAAATTTTTCCTCTAAGATTAGGAACAAGAAAAGGATATCCACTCTTACCACTTCTACTCAACATAATACTGAAAGTCCTCACCAGAGCAACAAAATAAGAAGCCAGCCTATGCAATGAGAGAAAATATTTCCAAACCATATATTTGATAAGTGGTTAATACCCCCAAAATATAAATAACTCATGCAACTCAACAGAAATAACAATCATCACCATCATCAACAACAAATTAAAAAATGGGCAAAAGTCCTAAATAGATATTTTTCAAAAGAACATACAAATGGCCAACATATACATGAAAAGGTATTCAACACTGCTAACCATTGGGGAAATGCAGGTAAAAACCCCAGTGAGATATCATCTCACACCTCTTAAGACAGCTATTATCAAAAAGACAAGAGATAACAAGTGTTGGCAAGGGTGTGGGGAAGAGGGAATGCAATGTGCAGTGTACTCTTGTACATTGTTGGTGGAAATACAAATTGGTTCAACGGTTATGGAAAACAGTATGGAGAGTCCTCAAACAATTAAAAACAGAACTGCCATACAATCCAGCAATCCCATGTTGGATATATATTCAAAGGAAATGAAATATCTTGAAAATATATCTGTACCCCTATGTTTACTGCAGCATTATTCATAATAGCCAAGATACAGAAACAATCTAAGTGTCTGTTGATGGCTGAATGGATAAAGAAAATTTGGTATATATACACAACAGAATATTACTCAGCCATAAAAAGGAAGAAAGTCCTGCCATTTGTGTCAACATAAATAAACCTGGAAGACACTATGCTAAGTGAAATAAGCCAGACATAGGAAGACAAATACTGTATGATCTCACATATATATGCACTCTATAAAAGTAAAACTTGTAGAACCAGAAAGTAATTCAGTAGTTACCAGGGGCTAGGGAATGGGGAATGTGGGTAGATAGATATTGGTCAAAGGGTACAAAATTTCCATTATAAGATGAGTCAGTTCTGAGGGTCTAATGTACAGCATAGTTAACAATACTGTTTCATATATTTGAAATTTGCTGAGAGAGTAGATCTTAATTATTCTTACTACATACACACAAGAATAGTAATTATATGAGGTGATGGATATGTTAATTAGTTTGATTGTGGTAATCACTTCACAGTAAATATGCATGTCAAATCATGTTGTCTTATACTTTAAATGCATACATTTTTATTTGTTAAATATACCTCAATAAATCTGGAAAAAATTAAAAACTGAACAAATATATTTAATCTATTAGAAAAAATCAAACAAACCATGCTTCACTGATGTTCAGTCTCTTGCTGGTTGTGTGATCTGGCTTACTTAACTTCACCAAGCCTTCTTTTCATAATTAGTAAATGAAATTTAAAACATACTTCGCATTTTGTGCTGAGAATTGTATGACACAACGCATATGGTTTCCTACCACATGTCATAAGAGATGCTTGATAAATGCAGCTATTGACTTTGAAAGATTTTATTTTTCAAAACCTGGTTTATGTTTAGGGTTGACCAATTTGGCATCTAAAAATAGAAAATGCCCAGTTAAATTGCAAATCAGATGAACAAAAAACTTTTAGTACAATAGTATGCTATGGAATACACCTATACAAAAACAAAAAACATTATTCATTCGATCTGAATTTCGAATTTAACTGTGCCTTCTATATTTTCTCTGGCAACCCTACTTCTAGCTTATGCTCCCGTGTGAGACTCTTTCAGATCTAAAATTAATGAATTGGGCAATATTAATTTCTTCTTTCTTCCCTTCTAGTTATTCTCCCATTTACCCACAGTATTTTATAGTGCTTCTCATAGCCTGTGTCTACCTCCTTATCTACTTTGTGAGCCACTGAGGGTGAGTATTATGCTTATTCATCACTGTCCTGCCTCAGAATGGGTAGTTTCCTCTAACATTGTACCTGCTCAGCCCGTGAGAGGGACAGTACACTTACATTCATTTCTTTCTTCTTTCCTAAGTTAATCGTTTTTTAAAACATTCTGGAAAGAAATTCATTTTTAAGTACTCATGCACTCTGCTAGTTAAAGATTAGGTAAACATGAACTTAACAAAACATGTTATGAGTTAGAATTTGCACTACAAAAGAATTACTTCCATTATAAAATAGGTTTCTTTCTTTAAAATGCTATTCCCTGGTTAATTTAAAATTGTCTGATTTATTAAAATTCAATGTACTCTCACTTTGCAACTTCAGAATAAAGTGAAGTACAGCTAGAATTTCTTTTGCCCAAAGATGATTTATTTTGCAGCACTCACTAAAAAAAAATCTTGATGCGTTTCAGTCTAAGAAAAAAAGGTGTCTCTAAAGATTTTCAGAGCAAACAAACAAAAAATATTAAGATGCTTTCATAGCTGAGGCGTATCATGTATTTTATTAACTCCTTGGAGAGTCCTTCTTTTAAAATTTTCAAGAAAAAGAAAAGTTTAAGTTAGCACATTTCTGTCTATTATAATCCCTCAAAGTCTGATTCAATTTTGTTTCTTTCCCTAGAAACAAACAGCAGTTATCTTCTCAAGCACAAAAGTTATTAAGCAAACCTTGCACAGAACTTTGCAGTGGTTCCCCATTGCTTATCCTAAACTTCTCAAAGTCAGAGTAGGATGGTCACAAAATTTATTCTCAAAAGAGGGACATTTCAAGAGTTAAAAGGATAAAAAACACTTAAAAGGATTACTTATTAAATCATTATCTTGTATGTCAAATATACATATTATATGTCGATTATATCTAATAAAAATGATGTACTCATTGACTTACAAATTGGTGTTACCTTATGGGTGAATCCTAAAAAAAGTTCTCTATTCAAATTATATTTTTAAATAAATTTTAAATTAAAAATTGTTTCTACAAAAAAATTAAAAAAAGTTAAATACGAACTTCACATTGTTTAGAACATAGCAGTTACCAAAGTGGAAAGGGTGGGGGAATGATAAATTAGGAATATGGGATTGACAGATACACACTACTATATATAAAATAGATAAACAACAAGGATTTACTTTATAGAAAGGGAACTATATTAAATATCTTATAATAACCTATAATGAATTTGAAATATATATATGTATGTACACACATATACTTGTATATGTATATGTAACTGAAACACTTTTCTGTATACCTGAAACTAACACAATATTGTAAATCAACTACAATTCAATTAAAAAGTAAAAATAGTAATCTTGAAACATGTTTGATATATTGTTATCAGTTTCTTAGTCATATCTGTCATCATTAATTGCATGTTACTGGTATTTTATTGAGCAAGGTACATTTGTTTCCATATGACTGGCATTATAAGCATTTTTTATAAAAATATTATAATTTTCTTAGAAGTTGTACTTAAATGAAAAAATAATATTTTTGCCTTCTTCAGCTTACTCTTCTCTATAGATCATATTCCTGATTGAGAAAAATCTGTATAAGTGCTAAGATAATTGGTTAAGTTCAAAGGAAGCTACATTAAAAGATATCCTCAATTCTATTATTTTAAAGAAATATTTAAATATTTAGTTCCTAATATGTTCACCAAAAAAACTATCTTTTTGCTTCTATTCATTGTATCTTTCTGTGAAATATATTTTTGTAAAACAAAGCTTGTCAAATTAGTTGTATCTGTGATTTTTAAATGTTTTAGCAAATTAGATGTTGAAAATCATTGGCTTTTTCAATTTCCCTTTACACGTACACAGGTATAAATTTAACCGTTAAAAATGAGAGTTCTAGCAGAAGATTTTTTTCAAAAGTTGATACATTTCAAAATGCAATTATAAAATTCCAAAATGAAATCATCTGGGTCATTTTGGCTTACAAAATTAAATTTATTCAACTTATTACCTGCTTTTGTAGAGAGAGTTTTCAGTCTTCTTGTTTGTAAGCTTTATTTTCCATAATTACAACTTGCTAAAATTATAAAAACTGAAGTTTTGGGGTCTTAAAGTTGATATACTTGCTTTCTCTTTTAAAAAAACTCAGTTGGCCTCTCCCCAATTTTTCAATGTTCATGAATGAATCATTTTTTTTTATTGTTGTTACTGGGGCTCTTCAAATTAACTCCCTCAACTTTTTCTTAAAAACTTAAAACTACAAGAAATATATAAAATATGTATGTGATTTCTATGATTGATGAAGTAAAAATGCATCAAATGCTACCTCACTGACTCTCACAAATGTAAAAATAAATGTTAGTCATAGGGTTTTTTTCTTCCTGAAATCCCTTAGTTTTCTCTATAAGCCAATGAATACAATTAGGTAACAGAATTAACTATATAAACTTATCAAAAATTTTGGTGTAAGCAATTCCAGGGTTGGGATAACACTGAAATAGTTTTGTGTGCACATAGATCATAATGAGACTTGAATAACATTCATAATTTCACACTGTATTTAGGTCTTAAATTAATCATAGATATTCTAAGCCATATTTTATGGATGGAGATACTGAAGATGAGAATTTGATTAGCTCAAACAAGTTGATTCCTTTCTAATAAGAAGATGAAGCTGAAAGGCCCATTTAATGACCTGGTTTCTCAATTCCTTGACCTGGTCTCTGACAATATTCTAATCAACTCTTCTCTCTCCACTCATTTTTACAGGCTCATTTTGAGCCTTGTCTTTACCTAAAATACACAAACTCTGAAGCTGTAAAGATTCTCTGATCTCTTCTTCCTTTGCTTTCTCTCAAGTACAAACACTACCTGTGTTTTAACGTGACTAAAACCTTTTGCCCTATACTTTTTCCTTAAGCAATTTCCTCTATCTTCACATCCATTTCCAATGTGCTTAGATTACGGGATTATGAAAGGTGTTCTATGCTCTGTTCATCCAGTGATTTGTAATTTTTTAAACAGATTTTCATGAGAGTCCTTGCTCATAGAATAAGACTCTTCTTCCACAAGGTAGATCATAACTTGTGTATAGCTTGTCTATTTTTTACGTAGCTCTATAAATGATTTTGGTATAAATCCGGTATTCGGATACATTGCCCATGTTTTATACCACTTTTTCCCTTTAACTTTTTTGCTTCCCTTTCTGCCAAAACACTTTAAAAAATATCTACCCTTGAGGCCCCTGAATGCTAGTCATCTAGAGAAAAGATATATCATATAACCACACAGACTGATGTTATTAAAAATCTGTAGTCTTTTTCAAACATTGACTCAGAGTTCCCACAGTAATTTTTTTTTTTTTTTTAGTGAGTTTGCTTTTCTGTTCTTTCAACCTGCTCTTCAATTATTTAATCTCTGCAAATGTCCTATGCTGCATTCTCCTTTTCTTTTATCAGGTGGATTTTTCTCTGATTTTCTCAAACCAAGAGGGGATTTCCCTCTGCCCCTCCTTTCACTGCAGGCAAAGGGAAGGAGATCCATTCTCCCACCTAAAACCTGAGCTCCGGAATTGGAATTTACCTTATTCATTATCTGCTCCCATGTCCAATGATTCCTTCCTAAAGGCATTTAAAGATTAGTATATGTGTTTTTTTCTTCTTAAAAAACACAGCCAATATTAAAACAATCACACAACTACTTTTACCAGGGTCCCACTTCAGCTTTCATTCTCCTCTTTCTTCTTCACAAATTCTTAAATCTCGAGTGAAATTCTTCTATTCAACTGACCTAACAAACCCCTTAATTTCAAATCCTTATCATATTTTTCCTCAGTGGCATTGTGGCATTTCCTCTACTGATCACCATCTTTTTCTTTCTTTCTCTCTTTCTTTCTTTCTTTCTTTCTTTCTTTCTTTCTTTCTTTCTTTCTTTCTCTTTCTTTCTTTCTTTCTTTCTTTCTTTTTCTCTTTCTTTCTTTCTTCTTTCTTTTTTTTTTGTTTTTTTGTTTTTTTGTTTGTTTGTTTGTTTTTAACTACAAATCTCACTTGGCTCCCATTAGCCAGTTACTCTGGGGCTTTCCATTTCAAGTCATTTTGTGTATTCTAACTATTGTTTACATAAAGGTTTCTCAGAACACAATCCATGCTCTCTTCTCATTTCCTCTGCATCTCCTTTCTCTCACATCACTCAGTAATCTAACTGACTAAGGAACTGCCTCAAATAAGAGACTATAATGTCACTAATGGCAATGGTACACACATCTTACCTGCATGTGTCTTAGACAGTAACAAGCAGGCTGTCTAATTCCTTGTATATATTCAATAAATGTTTAATAAATAAGTGAATAAACACATGTGTTCACTTGGGAAAAAATGAGTGACCTTATTTACTATTTCTCTGTAATTTTCTTAAACTCTAAGTGTGGCTTTCTCATCTATTTCTTTGGTTGTTTAAATCCTTTCAAGTTTGTCATGAAATTTAAAAAATTAGTCATACATGGTGCCAGGCAAAGACTAGAAACACAAGTGATCTTATTCAGTTTGCACAATTCTTACTCATAACAGCTGAGAACAGCATAGTCCAATAACGCTCAGCTTCATGGACCTGCTGATCAACAAGAGGAGAGGCAACCAGATATGGAACTCAACAGTCTCGAAAGTGAAAGAAGGGGCGGAGACTGTTACAGCAGGTCATCTTTAAACAGAAAGGATGTCTGCAGAAGTACCACTCATTCAAAACTAACGGGCATAAACCATCATTTGGTTTGGACATGTATTGAACAGCTTTCTCATAAAGCCTATCCTGCTTTATGGAGCAATCTGGAAAGGACATTAAGTACTGATGAGGTATTTAGAGAGGGAGGAAGGTGAATAAGATAAGATATTGCTGATAGGAGGGAGCAGCTGAGTACAATGGTTTTCTTCTTCAAGTCAGTTTAAAAGACCCAATCACAGAACAACTCAGAAATCCAGATTGATTGGAACCAGACTCAATTTTAAGAAAAACAATCTTAGCAGGCTGAGCAGCTGCTCATTGTGTATCTTATGGGGCAAAAGAGATAAGGGAGGAAATAGCACTGTCCTGGAAGTGGGGAAATCATCTCTCTGGTTTCTCTGAGTGTATCTCCTATTATGTAAAATAGTGAGATTGTACCACATAATTTCAAAGACTCCTTACAGCTCTGAAATCATATAACTGTATGACTGCAATTAACCTCTTCCCAAAGTATAACTCTTAATAAGATTGACGTGGTACTCAACTTTACCTCATGTCATTACCAAGGAAATCAATCACATGGATGTATGTTTTACTTAATAACAGAGATTAATTGGATACTATTATAAATACCTAGTTATATAGCTCTGAAATTACACTCATACCAATTAACTGAATACATGAACTATTTCCCCTGTATTTATAATACTACGCACATTAATGATAATGTGTACTTGAACTTTGCTAAGAGAGTAGATCTCAAGATCTTACCACACAAAACAACATGGTAACTATGTGAGGTAATGCATATGTTAATTAGGTTGATTGTGGTAATCATTTCACAATGTTTACATCACACTGTACACCTTAAATATGTAAAATTTTTTTGTCATATTTTATTTGTTATATTGAAGCATTCTATGCTTCAATAAAGCTAGAAAAACATAGAGTGTACCACTTCCTGGAAGATATTGCCCTTTCTCATGAAGTATTGCTTATAAAGCAATGCTTCACTTGAGACTTCAACAGTCTTATTCAATTTTTTTATTAGGTTGGGAGGGCCCGTGTAGTATGGTATGTGATGTAACCCGCAGAATTCAAGCTATGGTTCCATTTCCACACCTCTATGACCATAAAATGCATCCTTTGGACTGATGTGATACCATGTGGGCTCACATATCATGGGAACAAAATCTCCATAAGTCCTCAGATAGTGGGACTAGCTAAGTCCCTGAGGACAGGAAAGGCAAAACCATGGCCAGAACATGTAGAAGGTGGGTTCCTTTAAAATAGAAAATATCCTACGTGAAGAACTTGTCAACAGGAAAACTATTGGTCTTTTTGAAAGTGCTGGCTTCTGCTCCATTAAGTTTGGATATTTGGTGATACCAGTAGTTAATCAGTCTTAAGTGGGACCTTGTACTCTTGGACCCATACATAGCTTCCATGTCTACTTGATATACGAGTCCATTGTGCTGACACTGGGTGGTCAAGACAGACTATTTGAAGTCTGCAGCTCTACCAGCTTATCCACTTGGTTTGGACCTCTTGACTTTATGACTTGGTAGATCTCACAAAACACAGCCTATGGTGGGCATTTACAGCTTTATAATCATTTGATGACAAATGGTCAGGCGCTCTTACTCTAGCAGAAGCTGAGAGCATGGCAAGGTCTATTTTCCCAAATGTGTATAATCTCTCAGGCACTTGTCATGGTTTTGCTCCAGAACCTTAGTGGTTCTGATTTTGCTTAGTAGCATTATGATTCTTCCACTGGTGATTATAATAAGCTCTTCAAAAACATCTTTTCCTATCAGCGATACTTGTAATATCATGACATCAGCTGGATCATATGGGTCAAACATCAGGGCTACTTTTAGTACAACCTGCATCTAATGCAAACCTTTTGAACCCCTTTCAAATGGGGCAAACTTTTGTGTCACTCAGTATACAGGTCAAAATAATATTCCCAGGGGTAAAATATAATATCGTGCCTCAGAAACCAAAAGCTGCTTACCAGGAATTGTGTCTTCTTCCTTCCTGTAGGAAGTAGATGATGAATAAATGGTCTTTTACTTTTGGAGAACATTTTAACATGCCTCAGGCCACTGTTCCCTCTAAATTTTACTGATGTGGCAGGCCCTAGAGTCTTAGTAGCATTTATCTCCCACCCTCTGGAGGACAGATGTCTTGCCAAGACCTCTAACATGCCAGCTATTTCTTTCTTGTTGGTCTGAATATATAATTTTATTGACATAATGCACCACTTTGTTATGTTAGGGAACTACCAGATGGTCCAGATCTCTTTGGACTGCATTATAACAGAATTCAGGGCACTTAACAGACCTCCAGAGCAAAATTTGAAATGTATACTGTCGTCAGTTCCATGTAAATACAAACAGTTTTTAATCCTTTTTCTGATAGGGATGAACTCATTTTCCCCATCAATAGCTGTAGTCCATGTATCAAAGTTCATATTAATCTTCTCTAGCCAGGATACCACATCTGGACAGTAGCAGTAATTGGAGTTACTAACTACTTGGTTGAGTCTGCAGGAATCCACTGTTATTCTCCAGGTTCCATCTACTTGTTTTGTAGGGATTGTTGAAATTTATAGAGATATAAAAGGAAATTCTATATCCTTGAGGTCTTTAAAAGTGATATTAATTTTTGCCATTTAACCTGAGATGTGATTTTTTTCATTTTTTTTTATCTTGGCTGAAGGGGGAGGTTCGATTTAGTATCTTCCATGTGGCCTTCCTCAATATCACAGCTCTAACCCCAAAGACTGGGGAACCTTTTGGAGTTTGTAATAATAAACAGGTCTATCTGGGGATTGCATAAATGACAACAGGGTGGGCCCAGTATTCAGTGGGCCCATTCATACAGGGAAGCCCTGATGACACTTTGTGTGAGGTGAACGTGATAACCACTACACTACGGAAACACCCACCCTGATGACACTTTGGTCAACTTTGTTTCTGTATTCAACAGTGCTGAAAAGTTTGCAATATTTTTCTTTATCTAGTATATGGTTAACCAAATAAATTGCCCTAGCTCCCTGTTGGCAAGGACTAGGAAGCACTTTTAAAAATGGAACTATCATATGATCCAACAATCCCACTCCTGGGGCATATATCTGGACAAAAAGATATGTACACCCCTATGTTCATAGCAGCACTATTGACAATAGCCAAGGCATGGAAACAACCTAAATGTCCATCAATAAATAAATTGTTAAAGAAGATGTGGAGGGCTCGAAAAAGATGGTGGAGGAGTAGGACATGGAGATCACCTTCCTCTCCACAAATATATGGAAAATACATCTACCTGGGGAGTGACTCCTGAAAAACACCTTCCGAATGCCGGCAGGAGACCTCAGACTGCCAAAAAGGCAAGAGAATTTCCACATAACTGGGTAGCACAAAGGAAAGAAGGGAAAAAGAGAGGCAAAGAATCCTGAGGAGACTGGCCCCTCTGGGAGGGAGCTGGGGTGGGGGAATTCTCCCACACACTGGGGAGCCCCCTCACTGGCGGGGAAGGACGGGGGAGCCCCGGAGCCCCCAGAAGAGAGAGCAACAGCAGGTGTGCAGAGGGCAGAGCAGAGAGATCCCCTCACGGAGAAGTCAGGCAGCACTCCCCAGCCAGAGAAACTAATCTGCTCACCCACGGCAGCTGTAGGGGCTGGGCACCGGGGCTTGAGCTTCGGAGAATTGACACCAGGGAGAGAGCTGGGGCTGGCTGCATGAGAACAGCCTGTGGGGCAGGTGTGCCAGCAAGCTAGGAGGGAGTTGGGGAAAATCTTGGGCCGGATGGAGAGGCAGGGGGCTTTTGTTTCAGAGTGCTTGGGAGGAACGTCCCTCTCTGCAAACTCACAGTCTGCAAAACTAGATGACCCACAGCTGCTGGATCAAAAAGCCCACCATGAGGGCCCCACGCCCCCACCCTGCCTTGCACCACTGGGCCCCACCTAATGCCCACCTGCCTGCCCGCTGCTCTGCTCCCCCCCCCGCCATGTGCCACCAAGCCCCACTCTCTGCCCACCTGCTGCCGCCAAGGGTCCTGTGTGTAAGGCAAGTCATTGGCCACACCCTCCCGGCAGCAGGTGAAGCCCATCAACATCAAGAGTCTCATAATCAGGACCAACTTCCCTGGGAGAACGCACAGCACGCCTCAGGCTCACAGTGAACTCTGCTGCTACAAGGACTCCTGTGGATTTCAGTTAGACTGCCATATCCCTCCCTACCCCCCAACCTGAGGTTGCAAGTGAGCCCCAATCACCCTGTTTTGCCGCCTCTTGCCTGGGCAGGGAACTGACTCCTGAGAGCAACCCACATGCAAAGTAGGGACCAAAACCAAAACAGATCCCCGAGGACAGCAGGACCAAAGAAGAGAAAGAGAAACAGCTGCAGGAGGAGCAGATTTAATGCCCACAATAGGCTAGATAGACCCTGCCTCTGTGGATCACCAGAATAGATGAATGTTTCTACAATAGAGACTGTAGACATACAGGCCAACTGGGGACTGTGGGGACAAACACACACAGGACTAATACCAGCTCACAGTCTGAGCTCTCCACAGTTCTCTCCACAGTTCTCTCCACAGGAGGTGCAGAGTCCTACCTAGAAGTATTGGAGGACTTCTTGATGTTTGTCTTGTTTCTGGTTTTAGGTATTTTTTAGTTAAGTCTTTACTGTATATATTTGTATATGGATTTGCTTGTAATTGGTATGAGTACTCTCTCCTTTCTTTTCTTTGCTCTCTCTTTTTCTCTTCTCTTGGTTTCTTTTCCTCTTCTCTCTTTGCAAGTGCAAGTGTGCACATCTCCTTGTGTGATTTTGACTGATTAGAGTTGATTTTACCACCAGTCTTGGAGATTTGTCTGTCTTTTCCCCTTCTATCCTTTTTTCTTCCTTTTTTGCTTTGCTCTCCTTCTACCTCCTTTTTCTCTGTGCCAGGCAGCTTCAAGGGTTTTGGTGCCCTGGCTTGGGGTCAAACCTGGACCTCTGAGACAGCAGAGCAGAGGCCAGGACATTGGACCACCAGAGAACTCCTGACCCCATGGAATATTAATCAGCAAGTGCTCCCCCAGAGCTCTCATTCTCAACACCAAGCTCCAAATCCAACCAAAGGCCATCAAGCTCCAGTGCTTGACACCTCAAACCAAACAGAACAGAGATAAGAGGAATTGCTACTTGGCAGCATAGGGAAAGGAGACAGCAAATCCTATATTAGACAAAATGAGAAAACAAATAAACACCTTGCAGGCAAAGGGGCAAGATAAAAACCCACAAGACCAAATAAAGGAAGAAGAAATTGGTAAATTGCATGAAAAAGTATTCAGAGTAATGATAGTCAAGATGATCCAAAATCTCAGAAACAAAATAGAGAAAATACAAGAAACAGTTAATAAGGACCTAGAAGAACTAAAGAGCAAATAAACTGTAATGAGCAACACAATAACTGAAATTAAAAATACTCTAGATGGTATACACAGCAGAATAACTGAGGCAGAAGAATGAGTAAATCAGTTGGAAGATAGAATGGGGGAAATAACTGACAGCAGGAAAAAGAAAAAAGAATAAAAAGAATGGATGATGGTCTCAGAGACCTCGGGGATGACATTAAGTGTTCCAACATTTGAATCATAGGTGTCCCAGAAGAAGAAGAAAAAAAGAAAGGATCTGAGAAAATATTTGAGGAGATTTTGGTGGAAAACATCCCCAACATGGGAAAGGAAATAGTAAACCAACTCCAAGAAGTGCAGAGAGTCCCATACAGAATAAACCCAAGGAGAAACACACCAAGACACATATTAATCAAACTAATAACAATTAAACACAAAGAAAAAATATTAAAAGCAGCAAGAGAAAAGCAACAAATAACATATTAGGGAAACCCATAAGGATAACAGCTGATCTCTCTGCAGAAACTCTGCAGGCCAGAAAGGAGTGGCAGGAGATAAATCTTGAAAGAGAAAAACATACAGCCAAAAATACTCTACCCAGCAAGAATCTCATTCAGATTTGATGGAGAAATCAAAAGCTTTGCAGACAACCAAAAGTTAAGAAAATTGAACACCACCAAACCAGCCTTACAACAACTGTTAAAGGAACTCCTCTAGGCAGTAAACACAAGAGATGGAAAAGACCTACAAAAACACAGCCAAAACAATTAAGAAAATGGTAATAGGAATATACATGTCAATAATCACCTTAAATGTAAATGGATTAAATGCTCCAACCAAAAGACACAGACTGGCTGAATGGATACAAAACCAAGACCCTTCTCTATGTTGCCTACAAGAAACTCACTTCAGACCTGGGAACACATACAGACTGAAAGTAAGGGGATGGAAAAAGGTATTCCATGCAAATGGAAGTCAAAAGAAAGCTGGAGTAGCAATACTCATATCAGACACATTAGATTTTAAAGTAAAGACTATTACAAGAGGCAAGAAAGGGCACTACATAATGATAAAGGATCCATCCAAGAAGAACATATAACAACTGTAAATATCTATGTCCCCAACATAGGTGCACCTCAATACATAAGGCAAATGCTAACATTCATAAAAGGGGACATTGACAGGAACACAATAATAGTAGGAGACTTTAACACCCCACTTACACCAATGGACAGATAATGCAAACAAACAGAAAAAAAAATAAGGAAACACAAGCTTTAAATGACACACTAGACCATCTCGACTTAATTGATATTTATAGGACATTCCATCCAAAAACCACATAATACACTTTCCTCTCAAGTGCACACAGAATATTCTCCAAGATAGATCACACCATGGGGCATAAATCAGGCCTTGGTAAATTCAAGAAAATTGAAATCATATCAAGCATCTTCTCCAACCAAAATACCATGAGACTAGATATCAATTACAGGAAAAAAAAAAACTGTAAAACATACAAATACATGGAGGCTAAACAGTATGCTATTAAATAACCAAGAAGTCACTGCAGAAATCAAAGAGGAAATCAGAAAATACCTAGAAACAAATGACAATGAAAACACAATGACCCAAAATCTATGGGAAGCAGCAAAAACAGTTCTAAGAGGGAAGTTTATAGCAATAAAATCCTACCTCAAGAAACAAGAAAAATTTTGAATAAAGAACCTAACCTTATACTTAAAACAATAAGAGAAAGAACAAAAATGCCCCAAATTGAGCAGAAGGAAAGAAATCATAAAGATCATATCATAAATAAATGAAAAAGAAATGAAAGAAACAATAGCAAAGATCAATAAAACTAAAAGCTGGTTCTTTGAGAAGCAAAAATAATCAACAAAATACTATCAAACAGAACCCAACAGGACATTAAAAACATCATACACCATGATCAAGTGGGGTTTATTCCTGGAATGCAAGGATTCTTCCATATATGTAAATCAATCAATGTGATACATCAAATTAACAAACTGAAGGATAAAAGCCATATGATAATCTCAATAGATGCAGAAAACCTTTTGACAATATTCAACATTAATTTATGATAAAAACTCTCCAGAAAGTGGGCATAGAAGGAAGTTACCTCAATATAATAAAAGCCATATATGACAAACCAACAGCCAACATCATTCTAAATGGTGAAAAACTGAATGTGTTCCCTCTAAGGACAGGAACAAGACAAGGGTGCCCACTCTCATCAGTATTATTCAGCATAGTTTTCGAGGTTTTAGCCACAGCAATTGGAGAAGAAACTGAAATAAAAGGAATCCAAATTGGAAAAGAAGTAAAATTGTCACTCTTTGCAGATGACATGATATTATACATAGAAAACCCTAAAGATGCTACAGAAAACTGCTAGCACTAATTGAGGAATTTAGTAAAGTAGCAGGATACAAAATTAATGCACAGAAATCACTTGCATTCCTATACACTAACAATGAAAGAGCAGAAAGAGAAATTAAGGAAACACTTCCATTTACCATTGCAACAAAAAGAATAAAATACCTAAGAATAAACCTGCCTAAGTAGGCAAAAGACCAGTATGCAGAAAACTATAAGACACTGATGAAAGAAATCAAAGATGATACAAACAGATGGAGGGACATACCATGTTCTTGGACAGGAATAATCAACATTGTGAAAATGACTATCCTACCAAAAGCAATTTATAGATTCAACACAATCCCTATCAAATTACCAATGGCATTTTTCACAGAACTAGAACAAGAAATTTTATGATTTGTATGGAAAAGCAATAACCCAGAATAACCGAAACAACCTTGAGAAAGAAAGACAGAGTTGGTGGAATTAGGCTTCCTGACTTCAAACTATACTACAAGGCTAGAGTGATCAAGACAGTATGGTACTGGCATTAAAACAGAAATATAGATCAATGGAACACAATGGAGAGCCCAGAGATAAACCCACACACATATGGGCACCTTATCTTTGACAAAGGAGGCAAGAATATACAATGGAAAAAAGACAGCCTCTTCAATAAGTTGTGCTGGGAATATTGGACAGCAATATGTAAAAGAATGAAATTTGAACACTTCCTACACTTTATATAAAAAAAAACAAAAAAACTCAAAATGGATTAAAGACCTAAATGTACGTCCAGGCACTATAAAACTCTTAGAGGAAAACATAGGCAGAACACTCTATGGCATACATCAAAGCAAGATCCTTTTTGACCCTCCTCCTAGAATAATGGAAATAAAACAAAAATAAGCAAATGGGACCTAATGAAACTGAAAAGATTTTGCACAGCAAAAGAAACCAAAAATAAAATGAAAAGACAACCCTCAGAATGGGAGAAAATATTTGCAAATGAATAAACCAAGAAAGGATTAATTTCAAAAATATACACGAAACTCATGCAGCTCAATATCAAAAAAACCAACAACCCAGTCCACAAATTGGCAGAAGTAAATAGACATTTCTCCAAAGAAGACATGCAGATGGCTAACAAACACATGAAAAGATGCTCAACATCACTAATCATTAGAGAAATGCCACTGAAAGCCATAATGTGGTATCACCTCACACCGGTCAGGATGGCCATCATCAAAAAATCTAGAAACAATAAATGCTGGAGAGAGTGTGGAGAAATGGGAACGCTCCTGCACTGTTGGTGGGAATGTAAGTTGGTAGAGCCACTATGGAAAACAATTTGGAGGTTCCTTAAAAAACTAAAAATGGAACTACCATATCACCCAGCAATCCCACTGCTCTGCATATACCCAGAGAAAGCCATAATCCAAAAAGAAACATGTACCATAATGTTCATTGCAGCACTATTTACAATAGCTAGGACATGGAAGCAACCTAAATGCCCATCAACAGATGAATGGATGAAGAAGATGTGGCATTATATATATATACAACAGAATATTACTCAGCCATAAAAAAGAATGAAACTGAGTTATCTGTAATGAGGTGGATAGACCTAGAGTCTGTCATACAGAGCAAAGTAAGCCAGAAAGAGAAAAACAAATACTTTATGTAACTCATATATATAGAATCTAAAATAATGGTAGTGATGAGTCCAGTGACAGGGAAATAACAAAGCTGCAGATGCAGAGAACAGACTTGAGGACACAGGATAGGGGTGGGGCAAAGGGGAAGCTGGGATGAAGTGAGAGTAGCATTGACATATATACAGTACCAAAGTAAAATAGATAGCTAGTGGGAAGTTACTGCGTAACACAGGGAGATAAACTCGATGATAGGTGATGCCTTAAAGGGCCAGGAAAGGGAGTGTGGGAGGGAGCCATGGGAGGGAGGGGATAAGGGGATATATGTATAAATGCAGCTGATTCACTTTGGTGTACCTCAAAAACTGACACAACAGTGTAAAGCAATTATATTACAATATAGAGCTTAAAAAAAAAAGGATGTGGTGTATATATATATATATATAGGAATACTACTCAGCCATAAAAAAGAACGGAATGATGGCATTTGCAGCAGCATGGATGCAATTGAAAATTATGATAGTGAAGTAAATCAGAAATGTGGGAAGACATTCGGGAACCTTTCTGAAACCTTGAAAATGTTAAAGTATGTGGACCGAGCGATGGGATTCAGAATGTCCTGCTTGAGCAGTGGAGGAGCTAAGGGTGCGGGGCATGGAGACTAATATCACCCTGTTTGGCCCTGAAAGATGGCTGGTTAGCCAGAGACGGGTAAGATTCCTCAAGGGAGGAACAACCTAAGACAGGCACAGTCGCAGAGGGGCCAACAGGGGTGGGGCACAGACCCCCAATATCTGAGAGAGGTCTCCTGCCCCCAAGGCTGTTTTGCTCTCCAGGCCCAGCTCAAATCCACATCTGCTCAACTGGGACCCAGGAAGCAAACAAAGATCATTGCCTCAGTCATGTGAGGCCTTTGATTGTTTATGGGTGTAACCTGAGAATGTTAGCCGAAGAACTCAATAAAAGCAATCTGGGATGAGTCAGCAGGGCTCTTGATCGGAGAGGTCTTGAGCCCCCCGGTCCCACTTTTCTCTTCAGTCTGTGTCTGTGTCTTCTTCAAGCTTGCGGCACCCGTCACTCACCTCGAGTCGCCAAGCTGGTCTCGGCAAGAAAGAGAAAGACAAATATCATATGTTATCACTTATATGTGTGATCTAAAGTATGACACAAATGAACCTATCTATGAAACATGAACAGAATCAAGGACATAGAGAACAGACTGGTGGTTGCCAAGGGGAAGGGGGTTGGGGGAGGGAAAAATGTGACAGATTGGGGTTAGCAGATGTAAGCTTTTATATATAGAATGGATAAACAAAAAGGTCCTATTGCATAGCATAGGGAACTATATTCAATATCCTGTGATAAACCATAACAGAAAATAATATTTAAAAAAATAATGTGTATATGTGTGTAACTGAATCATTTTGCTGTACAGCAGTAATTAACACACACTGTAAATCAATTATACTTCAAAAATAAAGAAA
Organism: Hippopotamus amphibius kiboko; assembly: GCF_030028045.1. Lineage (NCBI taxonomy): Eukaryota > Metazoa > Chordata > Mammalia > Artiodactyla > Hippopotamidae > Hippopotamus > Hippopotamus amphibius. Next base: position 139,446,446 of record NC_080192.1, on the reverse strand, counting down.
AAAAAGTCCTCTGACTTTAATATTTAGCTTTGATTTGCCAATTAATTGATCTCAACTATTTATTATCTTTTTTTTTTCTTAGCAATACTCATCTGGTTCCATTGTTCTTACAATTACTAGTTCACTCATGTTTCTCAAGTCCTTGATAAATTGTACCAGGCAATGAATTTCTTTTCACTGGTATACCATCTCAGTTCACCGGTGATAGATTTCCAACAGTTGTATCACTATTTTGTGCCAGAGGTGATATGTGCTTTACTTACCACTTGTAATGCAGTCCTTGCTGGCTGGGTAACAGATGTTGCAGGTCCAATTCTATCCAAGTAGCTGTTTTATTATACCACTTCCAGCTCCAATCATCAAAATTGGGTTGCCTGGGAAATAGAATCAGAACTCTCACAAATTAGAGTGAAAAGATGTCTTAGCTCAGGCTGTCTAACAAAATATCAAGGCTGGGTGGTTTTACAATGGAAATTTATTTTCTCATGGTTTTGGAGGCTGGGAAGTCCACGATGAAGATTCTGGCAGGGATCAGTTTCTGGTGAGGTCTCCTTCTGGCTTGCGGAAAGTTGCTTTCTTACTGTGCCCATGCAAGAGGAAGAAAGACTGATCTTTGGTTTCTCTTCCTCTTTTAAAAGAACACGAGTTCTACCCAGATCAGGGATTTGCCCTTATGATCTCACTTAAACTTAATAGTGTCCTGAAAAATCCTATTGTCAATACAGACATTTGGCTGGGGGGTGGGGAGGGGCGGTTTAACATAAATTGAGGGGGGTGTTATATTTCATTCCATAGCGAAGGGTTAGGCTTTTATATCCTTATGTCAATTAATACATTGATATAGGTCCCCTGGGAAGGTGTCATGTACTTGGACACGTTGATTCCCTTCACTTGAGGCATCCTCCAAGGAAAGCTGACCACCCAGGGCTCCCTGCCACTCTCACTCTGAGCAGCACCCACCGGAGGCCCCCGTGGGATGACTGCCCTCCGCGTAGGAGACTCATCTCACACAGTCCATGTTTTCTTTCTAGAGGCAGCCTAGGTTCAGTGACAGGTAGAGAGGGCTATAGGAAAGGGCCAGTCACCTTGACCCAGTTCTGCACAACTGCAAGACTATCCCAGCTCCTGATCCCCTTTAGGATTTTCCGAATCCTTGTTGTTACTGCTTCACAGGGTATTTCTCTTTATGCCAAGAAAGGGAAGTACTCCTTCTCTCCCTACTTCTCTCTGTCCTGTAGATGTTGATCAAAAGAGGACTCCCCTAGCAAACTCTCTGCACATTGATCTCCACCTCAGAGTTTTCTCCCCAGGGAACCCAACCAGTGCCATTGGAAATCAACAAATATATTTTCAAAATTGAATGATTCTTAAGCCAGGAAGTTTTCTTGGCTGCACCCAGGCCTTCATACATCAGAAAATTGCCTAAAACCTTATAATAACACAGCCATGAGAAATATATCCACAAATGTGTAATAAGCAGGCAACAAAATATCATAAAATGTAAGCACAATCACTAATCTGTATTATGCAACGGCATCATATATGTGTCTTTTTTTTAATGAACCATCACTTTACACTTGGAAATGCAAAGTAAATTATAATTCATTGAATCATAAGCTTAAAGCTGAAATTCATAGTCAAATAAGGAAGTACCTTCTCTATTCATAGCCATGTATCATGCTGAAAATGATCTATATTTTGTTAGAAAAAACAATTTAAGAAACTCTTAGAGAATTGTTTTACCTAATATTTACAAGTGTATTATATTTCTTTTTTTACAACTTTTTTATTTATTTTTATTTATTTTTGGCTGTGTTTGGGTCTTTGTTGCTGCACACAGGCTTTTCTCTAGTTGTGGAGAGTGGGGGCTACTCTTTGTTAAGGAGCACGGGCTCTAGGCACAGGCTTCAGTAGTTGTGGCATGCAGGCTCAGCAGTTGTGGCACACGGGCTTAGTTTCTCCGTTGGCAGGTGGATTCTTAAGCACTGAGCCACCAGGGAAGTCCCTATATTTCTTAATTAAATTTAAATCCAGCTATTTCTCACCTATATCTCTCAGGATATAAACAATCACAGCAAAGTCACATATACCTCTAAAAATCTAATGATGAATATAAGGTTGATGTTGAAAACTGATTGGCAATATTATCAATTATTTTGTGGCTTCCAAATTCCAAAAGGTTGTTGTATGCTATGAAAATAGTTTTTGAGTTTGTTAAAACCTTCCAGAAAATATACACAAATAATAAAAATATTACTAAGGTGACCCAAACTCAGTGTCGTTTGTGTGAGGCTTATATTCTGGTTCAATTCAGTCATATTTTCAGCAGGTGGTATTGTTCAGTGCTTACAAACTCAGGCTCTGATGTCAGAAATGAGATGCTGAATTTTGGTTCGTCACTTACTAGGAATTCTCAGCAATTTAATCTTTCTAATGCTGTTTCCTTATCTCTAAATCAGGGCTTACATTAATAATGTCTATACCAAAGAGGTGCTTTAGAATGACATGAGAAAATGGATGTAAAATGATTAGCAAGGTGCCCATCACATAGCAAGCAGTCAAGAAAGGTGAGCTGTTGTTAATATGCCTTTTACTTACCTTATATAAAATAGGTATTGCATATGAAAAGAGCTTTGGAAACTATAAAGCATTATGTATAATTTGTTAAACCTCTACCCCCCAAGTCATAGCTTCATGATTAATAATGAGAGCTAGTCTCTGTCACAGTGCCAAGGACTAATATAATTATGTATTAATAATCTTCATAACAGCCTTAAAATTAAGCTTCATTTTCTTTCTATGTATGAGAGATTTGAAAATCAAAGGGGTAAATGATTTGTCCAATTCAAACATCTGGCACATAATGGAAACAAGTTTCGAATACATAGCATTCTGAATTCAAAGTTTGCAGTTCCTTCCTTGTACTACATTAGCTGTCTAAAAGAAAATGGTGATAATAATGGCAATTAATTGCATTTGTTGTCCTCTAAAATCTCTTTCAATGCCAACATTTAAAGATGCTTTGACTGGTGAATTTCTCATGCCTTATATTCTCATTTAATCTCAGAAATTTTCCACAAAGGAAAATTATAGCTCACTGGCTTTGTGAAATTTTATGCAGTCCAATTTGTAATGTCCATGTGCTTATTTTTAAAATTGCTGGAAATTTTATGGCTCATAATAAGACACTAAACTGTCCACTGGCAAAATACCGAAAATGATGAAACTTGGGTATTCACGTGTCTCTATTTTCAACATAGACACTTGACATAGTTTGTTGATAAAATAGCAAATAAGAATTTAAAAAGTACTCATAAGAAAACAGCACTTTCTTACTGTTATATTTCCCCCTTATTTTCAAGGGAAAGTCAACTGTGGAAGAAGAGATAATAAATCACATATACCTATTTTTTAAAAGGCAAGCAGAGATAAGAAAGTAAGAAATAATAAACTTTGTGTGCATTGTCTCGCAGCTGGGCTTACTAAAAGTCACTGAAAAAGTTGTGTGTTAGTGTGTTACATTTCATAGACACAATTTATATCTACCGATCATCTATCTCACAACAACTCAGTATGCTGGGTGATAATGGTGTTTTTTGTTTGTTTGTTTGTTTTTTAAAGAAGAACATAAGGTTAAGTGAGGGTAATAATATTTTTCTGAGACACAAACATAAGTAAGGGGTTAAGAGAACAAGTTCTCTCTCTCTGTCTCTCTGTCGTGGATCATATTCTGGAAAAAAATCTTTATTCTAAACATTAGAACTATTTCTAGGGATATAATTGACAGGGAGAATGGGCCAATCTAGACTTTTATGTATTTGTATATCGATGTATGATCTACTTATTTGAAATAGTCCTTGAAAACTCTGAAACTCACTTTACTTAAATTCCTTAAATCTCCCTAAAATTTATGTCTCACCTGCTCTTTTAACTTCAAATATGTGGTGTAAAAAGATATGACACTGGAGGAAGAATTTACTAATGATTAACAAAAATTATATATATGTTTGACACATTGTTAACTGTTAATTACTCTTAACTAGATGCTAGGGAATTGGTGAAAATCTTACACAGCAGTAGCAGTCATGTTTCTCTCTCTTGATTTTCATTTGAAAATACTTAATCTTTTTTTGTCCTGATTCTGGGTCTATACTATATGTTCTGTTGTTTTACATAACATTTGGACCAAAGCTGGTCTTCTACTTCTTGCTAAAAACATTACTTTCTTAAATTAAGCAAGTTTTGTAGTCTCTGAAACTGTTAGTCCATGTCTACAAATTAAATTTCAGGCTTTCACTTTAGTCCAGTAATTATACTGCCAGATTCTGAATTTTCTAGCTCTCTCCACTGAAATCTGCATCTTTGCACGTTCAGCTCCACTCAGTCTTAAACATTCATGACTAAGGCAAGCAGTGTGTGAGGAGTAGTGTATTCCATAATGGCAGGGTCCCAAATTAATGTTGTTTCCATAAGACTGGAAATGTGCCCACCTTGTCTTTTTCCTCTACTGTGTGTTGCCCTTTTGGCAAGATTGATTGGACTTCTTTCTTGGTTCGTAATCATTGCTTTCTTGGGATGTGTTTTCTCATATTAGGGCTGACCCCCCCATTGCTGGCCTAGATTTGTCCCTACAACCTAGAAAGGCATATGCCTAACTTTTATGCTCCCAGTTATCATCTGTACTTTTGTTCCCAAGAGGTTCTTCACCTAGAACCACCATTAAGTTAATCTGTGAACTTGAATATCTGTTGGTCTCTATTTCTGCAACCCCACTCTTTTTCATAAGTCCCATGGAATAGAGAATTTATTTTTCAGTGTAGGTTAGTTCATGATTACCCAACCTTTTGGGCAAAGGTTTCAGGTTTCTGATTCTCATTTTGCTACTCATCCCAAATACATGTTAAAGTTGGCATTCAAATTTTCTTTCTCTTCATTCCAACTCCCCACCTAGGCTCCAACTTTGGTAATTTGGACTAAGCTGAATAAAAAGTTTGAAAACCCAGTCACTTCAGTACTGGATCAGATCTAGTAGTGGAGCAGAATAATCTGCTCTGCTCTTTTTGCCTGTACTTTCCAAAACCCATCCCTGCTTTTCCAATTCTTACATCTCCATTAACGAAAAGATGGATAGATGGTGATAGATAGATTTTGATAAATAGATAGACAAATGGACAAAGTTAGACAAACAAAATTGTTTTGTGTGCCATATGCCAGTTTAGAAAACATTAATATATAAATTAAGTTATTCCTCCCCTGCCTTTTGTAACTCTCTTCCAAGAATTCACCCCTTCATGATGTAAACCCAATAGATGTTCTTTATTGTTTCATTTTGCCTTTGAAGCACAACAAAGATTCCTCTCTCTGGGGATGGAATGACTGTTAGAACTTTGAAATTTACTTGGAGATATTCCAACCAAATTATTAAGAATACAGCAAAAAAAAAAAAAAAAAAAAACCTGATTTCAGGGAACTGAGATCTATTAGAGTAGACAGACAGTAGACAGTGAAAGTATGACTTTCCACTAATGCCAAGTATACTTCAAATTTTTCTGAGCTTTATTTCATGCATCCTTAAATTGATATATAGTATCTTGTCCTTAACAATCAGGGGTCCAGGATGGATGGGACAAATGCCCTGAAAAAGAAAAATCCCCCCAAACTGGTATCCCAGTAAATGGAACTTTATAGGGTAAGGTCTTTATCTAAAGTAGCTAGAGAAAGAAGAAAATTTAAAAAGAAAATGCAAGCTGAGCCACTAGAGATAAATGAGAGTCAAACAGTGGAAAATAAGAACACTTTCTAAAAATCCAAGTTACAAGAACCTGAACAATGAGAGGGAATAAAAACATTCTGAAGAAAGCAAAGATTGGAACAGCTTGGGAAATGCATGTGAAAGGTAAAATTAGAAGAAAAAGCACCAAGAAAATTATCTCCATAAAAGCCAGAGCACCTCAAAGCTGCTTTAACTGGCCATTAGTTTCTAACCAGTTTGAAGTTTAAACTACATGTCAAAATTGTGTTTCTATTTTCTCCACACATATGTCTTACATTTGCCAAGACAGTTAATACAAGTTTCTCCTATTCATGCCCAGAATAATCGCTGATGGTTTAGAATTAGTGTGTTTCTCATGTATTGAAAGTTTAGGAGGCTCAGGATTTAAATTTAAAGGTACATAATCCAACATGATTCCCATACTATAAATTCCTATCTTGCAACTTGTAGATAAATATGGAAAGAAAATAAAAATGGAAACATCTCCAATTTTTAAAATCATGGAATAGCAGAGTATGAAAGGAACTAAAAACACAGATTCAGCCCTTTAAAATAAGGAATCTTGGGTACATGATTCTGGCTGACTTTTGGTTAGCCAGCTTCCATTTGACCGTCTCAAGGAGCAGAGGTAGCTCATCATTCTTTATACTATTATATCAACACTTGCTTTCCATAATATCTCTCCCATGTGAGATTTATGGGATGACACAGCACATGGTATTTTCTTATGCACATGACAACCATTCAGAGATTTGGAAGTGTTTCTAATGCCTCCCTGAGTCAACAACACACCCAGATACCCCAGCTTTTTCTACAGTTCTATCTATAGGGTGGCTTCTCAATCTCTTCACCATCCTAGGCATTCCCTGGTAGTTTTTCAGTGTCTCTGCTTTTGTAGCATTTCACTGCTCTTTCATATCTAAGATTTAATCACCAAGACTTATGCTGAAGATCATGCACATTCTTTTTTCATGTGCTTGTTTTGCTAGGGTAAGGAAACATGGAAACATTTGTTCTTGAGAGATAATGTCAGAAATAGATATACATGCTTTTCTATAAATGGACTCATCTTTCTAATCTAACTCATTTATTACACTGGAGTATAGGGAGGTACAAAAATAAAATTCTAACAGCTGTTGAAAAAGTGATTCTATTTCAAAGTAGAGATCATTAGCTCTAGCATCAAATATGAGAAGGAACTACTGTAGACTTAAATGAATCAGGTCACAAAGTGAACTTGTTATGCTTTATACCTATTAGTACTCTATACATATTTTACTGAGATGTAATAACAGAGTCCGTGCCCTTAGAGGGCATGAAATAAGAGAAATGTGAATTACAAAGTCAGGTGAGACTGAATCTGAATCTCTACGTCAGCACAAGTTGGCTGTGTAAAACCAGTTGGGTTAATTAACCTTTCTGAATTTCACATATGTAAAATAGAAAAATTGCTAAATAGAAAAATTTCAAACCTAATAGGATTGAAATGTATACCTAGGGTCAATACTTAAATGTGTCAGAAGATGGCACTTGGTAGGGTGCTGCCATATCTGATATAATTACTGCAATGCTGAGTTTATTTGTTTATATGTGTTTGATATGTCTTTGACCATTCATATATATGAGTATATACAGACAAGCAGTTATACATAGTGCCAGCAAACACATATAGATGTATTCAAAGTCTAAAAATAAAAGTTTTGTATATAACTTCCAAGGGGTGGTTAGTAAGCCTTTGCTTTATAAATGAATCTGAAATATATTAATTAGCTACTACTTTCAATTTGAAATTAACTTGAAAGCAGCAGCCATAACCAAATAAGGGAACTGAGTTATCCAAGTAACAAAATTTTCCAGTTATAAGGTAACTCAATGCCATTCAATGAAGGGGTATAATGTATTTGGTATGGTAAATGAGGAAGTGAGAGAAAATATGGCACAATTAATAAATACATTATAAGGCTTAGAAGTAAATTTACTTGATCAAAGGAGGGTTTCCTGCTTTGAAGAGTTGATCACAATTTTAAGCAGTTTTACATTAAGGGAGAAATGACTTCATCAACCAGATTAGGGGAATTGAGCCTAGAGCTTAATGGAGTGACAAATGTTTCAGTCAGAGCTCTTTCACATGAATTACATTCCCAATTCAGTCACTTAATTCAGCAGAATCTTGGACAAGTAGCTCAACTGTGATGATCCTTAATTTCCTCAGCTATTTTATGGAGATTATGAATTTATTAGCACAATACATCCCTTAAAAGTGTTTAAAGAATATCATATTAGGAGAGTGAAAGATGGTGGTGAAGTAGAAGGACGTGGAATGCATCCCTCTCCACAGATGATGCATCAGGAATACACCAAAAGACGAAATAATTCCCACAGAAAACCAGCTGAACACCAGCAAATGACCTTGGACACCAGAAAGGACTGCAAAGATCCTGACATAACTGGGTAGTACAGAGGGAAAAAAAAAAGAAAGAGGAGGAGGAGAAAGGAAAGGGACGGGTCCCACACCCTAGGGTGCGGGGATCTGAAACAGAGGGGAGATTGCCGAATTTGGGGAAACATCCTTTATCTGACATGGAAATCTCTTCTCCAATAGGGAATTTCCCTGGGTCAGAAGGGAGGCATTTAGGACTGTTCAAAGAGGGTGAAGCAGCTGAGCTGTGGCCGACAGGAAAGAGTGTGAAACACACAGAGGGTCTGCACCACGGCTCAGTGTGCCCGGACTGAGACATCGATTCACAGCTGAACAGGGGGTCTGGGAGCTGGAGTATGGGAACCAGAGAACTGGTTCAGGGTGAGAAACATTGTTGGCAGTGGGGAGATGGACTGAGAGGACAGGAGGGAAGAAATCCGCAGCAGAGAGTACCTACCGCAGAAAGCTGCAAGGCCATAGTGGTGGCTGGATACTGCTGACTCACAAGCAGGGGGAGGAGCCACAGGCACAGCCTCTCTCTGGTGCCTGCAAAGGACAGAGGAAGGACCCCTGTGGGCCTAGCTAATGCACTCAGGAATAACAAAGGCCCCCAGGTGGGGCTGGCCTATAGTGCCTGCAGCTGAGAGCCAAAAGTCGACAGAGTGGCCCAGCTCTGTATACATTCTGTTTACACCTGAGCTACCAGCGTCCCTCTGCAACAGGCACTGCCATGGCCAACTGAGCCACCATGACCCAGGCAGGGTGCCCGGCGGAGTCGTAGCAGGGGACAGGAGCTGCGGTTGGAGTCGTGCTCTTGGCCCGAGGCATCCAAGTCACCATGACCCAGGTGGGACACTTGGTGGAGTTGTAACAGGGGGCAGGAGCTGTGGGTGGAGTCGTGCCCTCGGCCTGAGCCGCCTAAGCTGCCATGACCCAGGCAGGGTGCCACTACTCACTCACTCCCAGGGGTAGGAGCCACTATTGTACCCTCTCTCACCCCACACACCAGCACTTACAGATGAACAATAAAGGAAGCTCTGCTGGTCACAGAATAATACAAAAAGCCCAAGGCAGGTAGAAGGACACTTACAGAGGAGACCCCAAGGAAACAGAAATATTAGTAATAATTCTATTGATCTGGTCCATTCTGGGGTCAGTTATAGGTTTTTTTTTTTTTTTTTTTTAAATTATGGTCTTAGTCCTAAGGGATCTACATGGTTTATAACATATTATTTTATTTTTATTCTATTTTTACTTTTAGCCTTTTTTTTATATTTCTATTTCTAGCTAAGTTTTTTGTAGTGCTGACTGTATCTTTCCTACCTTCTTTTTTTCTCTATCTTTTATACATTTCTATTTCTTTCTTTTCCTTTTCATATTTCCAGTCACACTACTCTTTTCTGTTGCCCTGACTTCTATCATTTCTTAGTTTATTTTATTTTAATATACTTATAAGCATTATTATCAGTCTGCTCTGTTTCCTTGCTTTATTCTCCAGATGACATGCTGCTTTGGTATTTGTTATTAGGTTTTTGTCTTTATCTTAGTTCTAAGTATAATTGTCTGATTTCATTCTGAGAAGCTTCAGCCTGTCTGGTGGTACTCAAGCTCTTTATTATATTTGATCCTAGCTTTCGATATCTCCCTGGATTTGTGTTTGTGTGTGTGTGTGTGTGTGTGTGTGTGGTGTTATTTGTTTGTTTGTTTGTTTGTGTTTGTTTTTGTTTTTTTCTGTTTTGGTTTTGAATTTCTGTTGGGTTTCTCTTTGAATGTTTGATAGCATACTGGGGTTCTTCAGTCAGGTCTTTCTAGTGCCTTATGTTCTATTCAACTCAGTATTTGTGTGTCTTATACATGTATGTGTATCCTTGACTTAGTATTGGTTTAATTCAACACTCTGCCATTAGTCTGCAGCTTGGACAGTCTTCCTTAAACCCCTTTATTGCTGGGACAAGCAACCTCTGAAGTTTGGACTACCATGAGAAAACAAAGAAACACCATGCAGGCAAAGGATCAGGAAAAAAACCCACAAGACCAAATAAATGAAGAGGAAATAGGAAAAATGCCTGAAAAAAAATTCAGAGTAATGATAGTAAAAATGATATAAAATCTGGATAACAAAATAGAGAAAGTACAAGAAACTGTTCATAAGAACTCAGAAAAACAAACAGCAATGGATAAAATAACTGAAATTAAAAATACTCTAGATGGTATAACCAGCAGAATGACTGAGGCAGAAGAACGAATAAGTGAGTTGGAAGATAGAATGGGGGAAATAACTGCCACAGAGCAGGAAAAAGAAAAAAGAATAAAAAGAATAGAAGACAGTCTCAGAGACCTCAGTGATAACATGAAACATACCAACATTCAAATTATAGGCATCCCAGAAGAAGAAGAAAACAAGAAAGGGTCTGAGAAAATATTTGAAGAGGTTATAGTGGAAAACTTCCCCAACATGGGAAAGGAAATAATTCACCAAGTCCAAGAAGCACAGAGAGTCCCATACAGAATAAACCCAAGGAGAAATACACAAAGGCACATATTAATCAAACTAATGACAATTAAACACAAAGAAAAAATATTAAAAGCAGCAAGAGAAAAGAAACATATAACATATAAGGGAAAACCCATAAGGATAACAGCTGACCTCTCTACAGAAACTCTGCAGGCCAGAAGGGAATGGCAGGATATACTGAAAGTCCTGAAAGAGAGAAACCTACAGCCAAGATTACTCTACCCAGCAAGAGTCTCATTCAGATTTGATGGAGAAATCAAAAGTTTTACAGATAAGCAAAAGTTAAGAGAATTCAGCACCACCAAACCAGCCTTACAACAAGTGCTAAAGGAACTTTTCTAAGCAGGAAACACAAGAGAAGTGAAAGACCTACAAAAACAAACCCAAAACAATTAAGAAAATGGTAATAGGAACACACATGTCAATAATCACCTTAAATGTAAATGGATTAAGTGCTCCAACCAAAAGACACAGATTGGCTGAATGGATACAAAAACAAGACCCTTCTCTATGCTGCCTACAAGAAACCCACTTCAGACCAAGGGATACATATAGACTGAAAGTAAAGGGATGGAAAAAGATATTCCATGCAAATGGAAGTCAAAAGAAAGCTGGAGTAGCAATACTCATATCAGACACATTAGACTTTAAAGTAAAGACTATTACAAGAGACAAGGAAGGACACTACATAATGATCAAGGGATCCATCCAAGATGAACAAATAACAATTGTAAATATCTATGCTCCCAACATAGGAGCACCTCAATACATAAGGCAAATGCTAATAGCCATAAAAGGGGAAATCAACAGTAACATAAAAATGGTAGGAGATTTTAGCACCCCACTTACATCAATGGACAGATCATCCAAACAGAAAATAAAGACACACAAGCTTTAAATGACACATTATACCATCTCGACTTAAATGATATTTATAGGACATTCCATCCAAAAATGACAGAATACACTTTCTTCTCAAGTGCACATGGAACATTTTCCAGGATAGATCACATCTTGGGTCACAAATCAAGCCTTGGTTTATTCAAGAAAATTGAAATCATATCAAGCATCTTCTCTGACCACAACACCATAAGACTAGATATCAATTGCAGGAAAAAAATTGTAAAAAAATAAACACGTGGAGAGTAACCATACACTATTGAACAACCAAGAAATCACTGAAGAAATCAAAGAGGAAATCAAAAAATATCTAAGAATAAATGGCAATGAAAACAAAACAAGCCAAAACCTGTGGGACACAACAAAAGCAGTTCTAACAGGGAAGTTTATAGCAATACAGTCATACCTTAAGAAACAAGAAAAATATCAAATAAAAAACCTAACCTTACACCTAAAACATTTAGAGAAAGAAGAACAAAGAAACCCCAAAGTGAGCAGAAGGAAAGAAATCATAAAGATCAGAGCAGAAATAAGTGAAAAAGAAAGGAAGGAAACAATAGCAAAGATTAATGAAACTAAAAGTTGGTTCTTTGAGAAGATAAACAAAATTGATAAACCATTAGCCAGACTTAACAGGAAAAAAAAGCAGAAGATGCAAATCAACAGAATTAGAAATGAAAAAGAAGTAACAACGGACACCACAGAAATACGAAAGATCAAGAGAGACTACTACAAGCAACTATATGCCTGGAGGCAATGGATAAATTCTTGGAAAAATACAATCTTCCAAGACTGAACCAGGAAGAAATAGAAAATATGAACAGACCAAACACAAGCACTGAAATTGAGACTGTGATTAAAAATCTCCCAACACACAAAAGCCCAGGGTCAGATGGATTCACGGGTGAATTCTATCAAACATTTTGATAAGAGCTAACACCTATCCTTCTCAAACTCTTCCAAAATAGAGCAGAAGCAGGAACACTCCCAAACTCATTCTACGAAGCCACCATCACCCTGATACCAAAACCAGGCAAAGATGTCACAAAAAAAAGAACATTACAGGCCAGTATCACTGATGAACATAGATGCAAAAATCCTCAACAAAATACTAGCTAGCAGAATCCAATATGATATTAAAAACATCATACACCATGATCAAGTGGGGTTTATCCCTGGAATGCAAGGATTCTTCAATATATGCAAATCAATCAATGTGATACATTATATCAACAAATTGAAGGATAAAAACCATATGATAATCTCAAAATTGGACAGCAACATGTAAAAGAATGAAATTAGAACACTTCCTAACACCATACACAAAAATAAACTCAAAATGGATTAAATACATAAATGGAAGGCCAGACACTCTAAAACTCCTAGAGGAAAACATAGGCAGAACACTATGACATACATCAAAGCAAGATCCTTTTTTGACCCACCTCCTAGAATCATGGAAATAAAATCAAGAAGAAACAAATGGGACCTCATGAAACTTAAAAGCTTTTGCACAGTGAAAGAAACCATAAACAAGACAAGAAGACAACCCTCAGAATGGGAGAAAATACTTGCCAACAAAGCAACAGACAAAGGATTAATCTCCAAAATATACAAGCAGCTCATGCAGCTTAATACCAGAAAAGCAAATAACCCAATCCACAAATGGGTGGAAGACCTAAATAGATATTTCTCCAAAGAAGACATACAGATGGTCAACAAACACAGGAAAAGATGCTCAACATCACTAATCATCAGAGAAATGCAAGTCAAAGCCACAATGAGGTATCACCTCACACCAGTCAGAATGGCCATCATCAAAAAATCTAGAAACAACAAATGTTGGAGAGGGTGTGGAGAAAAGGGAACTCTCCTGCACTGTTTGTGGGATTGTGAGTTGGTACAGCCACTATGGAAAACAGCTTGGAGGTTCCTTAAATAACTAAAAGTAGAACAACTATATGATCCCATAATGCCACCAGTGGGCATATACCCAAAGAATACCATAATCCAAAAAGAAACTTGTACCATGATGTTTATTGCAGCACTATTTACAATACCCAGGACATGGAAGCCACCTAAATGCACATCAGCAAATGAATGGATAAAGAAGATGTGGCATATATATACAATGGAATATTAGCAGTGAAAAGGAATGAAATGGAGCTATATGTAATGAGGTGGATAGAGCTTGAGTCTGTCCTACAGAGTGAAGTAAGCCAGAAAGAAAAAGCAAATATTGTATGCTAACATATATACGGAATCTAAAAAAAAAAAAAAAAACACAGTAATGATGACCTCAGTGACAAGACAAGAATAAGGATGCAGATGCAGAGAATAGACTGGAGGACACGGGGTTGGGGTGGCAGGGGGCAAAGGGGAAGCTGGGAAGAAGTGAGAGTGTAGCATAGACATATATATAATACCAACTGTAAAATAGATAGCCAGTGGGAAGTTGCAGTGTAACAAAGGGAGATCAATTCAATGATGGGTGATGCCTTAGAGGGCCAGGACAGGGAGGGTGAGAGGGAATCACGGGCGGGAGGGGATATGGGGATATATGTATAAATACAGCTGATTGACTTTGGTGTACCTCATAAGCAGGTACAAGAGTGTAAAGCAATTATATTCCAATAAAGAGCTAAAATATATATATATATATATATATATATATATATCATATTATTGCAACAGTTCTGAATAAAGTTTCTTATTGTTCTGTGACTGTAAATCCCATCTGCACATGTTCCTCGTAACACCTCTTTGCTTTAAACCTGCCAACTCAACTCCCAAACAGCACCAACCAGGGGATCAAGTACTGAAAAGGTATTGTCTTGAAGCTATCATACACATATACATGGTTAGTTACTTCACTCGAGAAAAATAATTTCTGAAATATAAGGAGATCTAAGTGATGTACAATGGTGAGCAGGAGGTAGGTGGAGCAATAAGGAAATGATGTTAGTTCTCTTACTTTTTTACCCATTCCCAGAAAGCCAAGCAATTTTCATGGTTGAACATCTGCTATAAAGAGAACAATTAGGCCAAAGCATGGATGAGGCCAAAGACTGCCCATTGCTAGGTTAGATTTACATCTCGATTTATCTAACTAAGAATCTAGAAAGGCAGCTTAAATTGCATGGCTACAGAGAATAGAAACATGTTCAGCTTGTTCCAGCTTTGCCTCCCAAGGTACCTCAGAATCCCTAATGGCAATGCACAGCTGATATTAATACAGTCTGTGCAAGGATGATCGTGCTGATTCTAACATGCTTAATTTTTGCTGTGCCACAGTCTTGTTATGCTTTGGTTTATATCATCATTCAGGAAGGATTTATACATGTTAACTATGCACTTATTTTTTCTATTTAAGGAAACATCTACAAATAGCCAAGCTCAACATCAGCAAAATCATATCCTTAGACTAAGTAAAAAAGCGATCACTAATCTGATATACCTGAATCTAAATGGTTACTGATCATTTCCTGTAATACTGGCTTCTGCTACCCCATTCCTAATACACAGACAAGACAGCCTGGGAACATTTGATAAAGCTAGTCATAAAGGCAATCTTAAACTAAAACTCTATGCTAGTTTCAGTAGATGCAGCTAAGAGAAAATAGTCATACATTTAAATAAAACCACTGAAACAGTGATATACCAGGTAAAAAACAATAAGTTTGAGTGACAGTATTCTTATAAAATATAGGATTAAAATACAAAATAGCATGCCCTGGGTTGATTACTACTATGTTGACAATATAGCTATACACAATTGATACTTGAGTGATATTGATGAGTTTTTATTTTCTGATAATCTAGAATAAGGTAAGGAGAAATGTCACAAAATCCAGCTAATCTTGGAAATTTTAACATGCCCCTCTTAGTTGTTGACATTTCAAGCAGAAAATAACACACAGATTTAAAAAAAAAAATGGAGAGACACTTACACTTATGAAAATCACAAATATCTTCACATCAAGAAAAAAGAAACTTCAAGCAAAGAGAATATAAAGGATGAAAAATTGGTTAGGAAATCAGATGCCAGATTTTAGCAACATATAGAGATTTTAGAGAAAAACTTTGTGTTCCAACAATTTACACCCTGCCAAATTGTCATTCATTTGTGTGAAGGCAACAAAAAGACATTCTCTGCTTTCTATGGGCTTAATTTTCCTAATGCTTTTCTGTGCAAAAGACTGAACACATGCTGGATTTGCCCATTTCTTACCAAAAATCAGGAAAATGACAGAAAAGTCATTTTAAATGTACGCTAATGAATGCTTAGCAGCGATCAAATACATGAAAAAGAATTTACATGTATCACTTCAGGCGCTTAAAATACAACTTTCTTGGTTTTCTTTAACTGGCTTTGTCTTCCTGTATAGCCCCACCCTCTCTGGGGTAGTTAGGAATTTGGATTTACAAGCCACTTGCCCCAGTTTGCATCCAAGTTCTGTCATTTCCTAATGGTGTGAATTGGAAAATTTCCCTGTGTCTGTTTCCGCATTTGTAGAACAAGGATAATTATAATTCCCTACCTCCTGTGCTAATTGTTGGGATGAATAAGTCATAGTATAGGTAAAATATTTAGTCATTTCTGATTTATAATAAGTGCTATATAAGTGTTAGCTAATATTTCTTTTTACATTGGAGGCCAAATATTCTTAAATTTTCCAGTAAAATATAAATATAAAAACCATTGTCTTTGGGGCAATTATATTGTCACTTCAAAGATAACGTTTCCTATTAAAAGTATTCTATCACTTTGGAGTTTAGTATCAAAAATGATTTTTTTCAGGAACACAAACACGCTTTTTTTTTTAAAGGCTCTTAATTATTGAATATATATATATACACAAATAATCTATTTCTCTTCCTGTTTTAGTAGTTTGTGTCTCAAATAATTGATCCATTTCATTTATACTATAATGTTTATGGGCATAGTTTTACTCACACTATTCCTGTATTAACTTTTATTATCCTTTTTGGTTCATTTATTATCTTTATAACCCATGGAATCAGTAGTAATGTTCAGTCTTTCATTTCTGATAATGGTCATTTGTGTCTTTTTTTTTTCTTGGTTAGCCTTGCTGGAGATCTATTACTTTCACTGATCTTTTTAATAAATCCAGATTTTGTTTCCTTTTTTTATTATTATTTTCCTGTTAAACCATTTAGATATTTAAAATATATATATATTATTTCTAAATTTGTATACAGTTATTTTTTAAAATCCATTTTGTTATTTTCAATAGCTTTCATTCTCATTTTATCTTCATATTTTATATCTTTAAATATTTGATGAATTATTTAATCAGTTTCTGATTATTCTAAACTCTAATGTCCTTTGCTTACTTAAATCTACCGGTTATTTGTTTTTTATTTTGTTTTGATTTGTTTTTATTTCTTTACAAATACCTTGCCTGTTGAAATATGTTATTCAACATAAATTTAAATATGATTTTTTTCTTTCTCTTTTTAATATGTCGAAAACATTGGAGACTAAATTGGCTATAACTGGTAAACAGAGATCACAACTCACACAGTTTGCCCTTTTGCAGTGTCCCGAATAATCGGGGATTAATTTACAGCTATCTAAAGGCTTAGTTTCCACATGATAGTGCTGATAATAGGCATTTGTTTTCAATTTGACCCCTTGATTTCACGTTTGTTTCCTCCTCATTCCAGTTTCAACTCAAAATTATTTTTGTCCCTGGAGATGTTCTTTATTTCTTGAAAAAAAAAAAAAAAGAATTGAAAAATATTTGCGTAGGGTGCCTTAAAAAATATTTTCTTCCATATTTTCATAAGCAAAATCTCTGTTTAAAAAATATATAAACTTCAGAAAATAAAACTAAAATTTATTTTAGTAGAATGAGAAACTAAACAAATAGGACACAATAGAACAGACTTAAAAATTCACAAAGATGGCATGCTTACTAGATCCATGTCATGTGTATTTTGTTATGTGCACACAAGTTGCTAAAATATGGATTATAGATTTTATTATAATTGCATGTCACACACTAAGTATGAAATAAAGTTGGAATCTTCTTAGTTAAACATGAATATGATTTTATTGTTATAATAATGTAACTCAAAACGGGACCTGAGCTTTGAATTTTGCTTTATTACTGCTGTCCTTACAATAACCCTTCTTTTTTTTTCCATTTTTGAGGATAAGACCATTCAAAGTAGAAGCCAAAAAAAACTTTAAGATCAGATCATTATTATTTGACTTAACACTGCAAAGAACTAGTCAATTATACACACATAAATTATTTAAATATACACATTTTGTTGAAGAATGACTGCATTTTTTAGCATGGAGAGACCATTTCCATTTCCTTGAATGCTATACACCTATTAGAGTGATCTGCACATAAAAGGACCATAAAATTATTTTAATAAAGAAACAAATGCTATTGCATGGTTTGTTGATCTAGCAATTTAGCACAATGCAATGCCATAGATTCTCATTTATTTGTCTTGTTTTTTTGTTGTTGTTTGTTTGTTTGTTTTTTGACTCATTTCAAGTTGTTGAAGGCAGTGGCAAAAATATCAAAGTGGAGATTTTCTGTAGTCAAATTTTTATATTACTATAGATTAAACAAAATAAAAACATCTTTTCAAATCATTAAAACTGAGAAAGTTTATATGAAAAAGAATCCCAAATAAAAAATAATCTTGTATCAATTAAGAAATTGGTATCATTTTCATTCTGTGTAATATCAAAATTATCTATAAAGAAAAATGAGACTTTCAATAACAGTAATTTTCCCAATTCCAAGTTAAATTTTGGAATTTATAGTTTAAATAAATATATTCAATTATATGTTTGAAAATTTTTTTAAATATATTTTTATGAAAAATCTAGAGCTGAAGGAAATTTGTTTGAGATATTTATACTGAAGATATGGTAGAAGAAAAAGAAGGAAAATTATTTTATCAAACTTTGGTGGCTACTAACAAAGTTGATCCTGACTTTGAAATTGTGCCCTAGTTTTTTTCAAGTAAATGGCCTGACATGGCAGAAAAGAAAGATTGGACTGTAGAGAGATGATTCCTCCATAATTCTGGAATTATAATCATATTTTCAGTAGGGAAACATTTTGTTTGTAGGATATAGGGTATCATTTCATAAAAAATAAATTGCTACTCAGTGCTTTATAAAACATCTGTTTAATTATGAAAATAAACAGAACAGTGCTTTTTCCTCCATATTTCCTGGAATAGAATGAGATGCTAAAATATGTAAGTACCACTCTCCCATTGATGGTATGTGATCAATCATATGTATATAAAATAATCAGATGTTTCTAAAATTCCATTACATTGGTTTCCTCTTCTTAATGTTTACTTTCATCTTTTAATTTGAATTTTAAATGCCTTTTGTATCTTTCTTTTTAAAAAGAGAAATCACAATAAGATTGAAAAGTTTAATTTGGTTAGGTTGGCACTAAATTTCCATGGTTTTATGTGCCATCATGATATTTTGGAGCTAGCAGTAAACTATGAACCAAGAGCTTAGTGGGTTCCTCTAAGATGTTCATTACTTTTTTCACTTTGTTTCATTGCATAACTCCCTGAGCTGCTGTTTCTCTTCAGTAGCAGCAGAAGAATATACTACACAGATTGATCTCCAGGATCTCTTCCAGCTCTAACAGTCTATGACTCTGCTTTGAAATTAAACTTTTCCCATCCAAAAATTTATATTACGCAGAGAAAGATGAATTTTATGTTTCTTTGAATGCACTATATTTATACTAATTAATATCGTGGGTGAGAATTTTAGAAATAATGCAGTAATACAAAAGCAATTGTTCATTACCCAACTTTAAAGTTTATGAAACTAATCAAAATTTTTCTAAGCTAACACATTTTTGTAGATTTTTATAATATTGCATAATAACTAAACATCCTTATTATGACTTTTGTGGTCCAGAAATGCCATATTAGATAAATCTAATTGCCTACTCATCAAATATATTTTCTCCGAGAGGAATTAAGGGGCATTTGGGGGGATAATCAGATGGATACATTTTTACTTTCTTTTAACTTTGTTATTAAGTATATAAGGATTATATAATGTGTGGGTCAGGTATTTTGAAAAGCACTATAAATTCAACAGTAAAAGATGTGCAAAATTTATGCACAAAAATATTTAATGGGTTCTACTGCATAGCAGAAACTATTCCCAACTTCAGGAACATAAAAATAATAAGACATGAGCCCTACCCTACAGAAACACAATGTGTCAGCCCTTGGGGAGATGTTGAGTTTGTGGTATTATTGTTTATGGTAATGATGGTGGTGGCAGCACATACACAATACACTCTAACGCAAGATAAGCTATCAATATTAGAGACACAGAGAGAACACCATGAGCATTTGAAAGAGGGAGAGATTATACACATATACATCATCTAACTGGGAATAAGTGTGACGTATGGTACAGGATGTGACTATTGAGCTGTGCCTTGAAGGAGAAGTAGTACGTATGGAAATAATAGAAGTAGCTTTCAGAAAGATGCTAGGACATTCCACAAGAACTTTATGCATAAACACTGGCAACGCATAAAGGAATACATGTAGGTTATTTAAAAATAGATATGTGAAACACACACATAGTCATAGAAATTGTGCATGTATCAAAATAGAGACAGTAACTTGCATGTAGTAGGTACCAAATAATTATTGAATAAAATAATGAATAAATAAATAGGTTCTAAAAGACTATGTGATCTATTATCTTGAGCCTTAAAGACTATGTACTTTTAATGCAAGAGTTGGTATTTATTCATTTTGTATCCTTAACAACTAATACTATCCCTGAAACACAAGGGTCCTTCAATAAATATTTGCTGAAAGTTGTTAAATGGATTAAACCTTGGTGTTTGACTAAGTACGAAAGCAACTGTAGTTTAGTTAATGCAACATAAAGTATTCCCTAATTAGATCTTCTGTAAATAAATCTATAAATTATTTGTAAACATTGCTGAAGAATATAGTCCCACTTTGTGTCAGAATTTTACTACCTTTTGAAAGAACATAGTATTGTTTTGTATAAGACATTTTAAAATATTTAATCAGGATGAGCTGAAAAAATGCATTTCTATGGAGGGCTCCTGGGAAAGTGGGTGGATAATGTCTATCTGTAGGAGGGTGTGGAAACTCCGGGTATCCTCTTATTCCTCCCTCTGATCTTATCTACATTTTACATTCTCCTTGCCTCTGGTTTTATACATGGGAATCAAGTTTACATTGCTTGGACTATAACTGCTCATAATTACTTTATTAGTTTAGCTGTACCATTGGGAAGATCATTTCCCATTGTGATTATACAAATTTGTTTTACAAGCCTCTATAACTAGAATTTAAATTATGCTGCTGTGGCTAAAAATGATAACAAGAATTTTATCATGGATTCCTTCAGAGATCAACAAAAATGATGTCACTGTGCCCAAAGAAATAAGAGAAAGTTTGTCCTTCAATTTTTTTTTGTATTAAATCCTCAACTGTGTCAAAGGTTTATCTCTTTATATGAGATAAAGGCATAGAAACAAAAACAAAATTCATGATAGTACATTGTTTTTAAATATTGTTAATGTACCTAGCAAGTACTTGAGGCCTCTAGATGGAAGAAGTAATAGTATCTAATGAATAAAATTGGAAAAGTTATGGTAGTTTTATTCAACAGTAACATATTTTTTTGGTTGGAAGTTGGATATACTAAACAATTGAATGCCAAAATTTAGATGAAATGTATATTCATGGGAGAGCAAAGTAGATTGTTTTGTACTGACAGAAACTATCTTATCAAACAAAAAACCTACAAAAACTAACAAAACCTGAATTAAAGCTTTGGGCTTTTCTGACTCATGTGCCTGCCACTTCAAACATTATTTTTAATTAAATAGTTGACTTCATTAAATACAGGCAGAAGTCACAAAGAAATTAGCATTCTGAAATACTCAGGGTGGGGAAGACTGTAGGCAGGGAGGGGGTGATTGGTGGTGGTGAGGATGTAAATCAATAAGCTAATGAAGAATATACATTCCAAAAGGCAATAATCTTAGCAACAAAGAAAAATTCATATTTATACTCCACGGTTACAAGGAAATGAAAGATAATTATACCAATAAATTGGAAGAAAAGAGTTATAAGGTTTAAAAGAAGAAATTATAAGACAATTGAATAAATAGTAAATCTGAATAGTAATAGTAATTTGACAAAAGAAGTCACTACCTCTGTGGGTCAAGAGTCCAGGCAGGGATTAACTGAGTCCTCTACTCAGGATCTTACCAGGCTATAGACAAGGTTCGGGAGGGGCTGTGATTCTCAAACAGTTGTTGGCAGAATTCAGTTCCTTTCATGGTAAGACAGAGGTCCCTGCTTTCTTACTCGCTATTGACCAGAGGGATCTCTCAGCTCTTATAGCTGTCCTCTCACAAACTTGTTCTTTATTCAAAGCCAGCAAGCAAATCTCTCTCTACCTGCTATGAAGGAGTCTTGTACAACATAATGTTATCATGGAAGTGACTGCATCATATTCATAGGACCTGACTACTCTTGAGGAGAGGGGATTACTTAGAGCATGTACACCAGGGGATGGGAATCTTGGAGATTATTTTAGAATTCTGCCTACCCCAAACTGCAAAATGGAAGAGATGACAAATCATAAAAGGAAATGTATGCTACAGACTTGATGTTTCTGAAGAAAATAGTAGAACAAATAAGAATTTCTGACTTTAAGATGACGGCAAACTTTGGATTTTTTCCCCTATGCACAATAACTGCAGAAAACAAGACATGGGAAAGAGATAGATGAAGCCGCAGTCTCTAATTTATGAGTGGAGAACACTGATGAAGAAATCATAATTAATTTAGCTAATCAGAGGACAATCAATCTCAAATGTCTGCATAAGAAACAAGCTTGTAAACCCTGCAGAATCAACAAAGCTTAGGGATGAAGCACTAGCATTACTGTAGTTGGTGGTGGTTGGAGTGAAAGTCCACCTAAGGAGCATAAAGTGGTTCCATTTCCCACCTACGCTACCCCAAAAGTCAAGTGCCTATTCTTTGCAGAACCATGCAAAGGATTAGATATTTCTTTTTTGGAGAAATTTAATAAAGGAAGTGCCAGACTTGCGGGCACAATTCACAGAGCATAGGAGTAAGTTGCTAGACTGCAAAGCAAAAGGATGTACCCTGTACTGACATTAATTGTAATCTACCCTCATTACTTCCATGTGCTGGTGGTCAATATTATACCTCCACACTAAAACTGGCAGTACCAAAGCAGTAACATTTATGGTTACTCAGTTTTAAAGCCATCTGATAACTTCTCCAGCCAAAGAGAAATCCACCCGCAAACATGTAATCTCTCACACATACCACCTCCAGTAAGTATTGTAGTTCCCCTCTCTTAAATATGAATAGATAGAACATTGGGGTGCACATATTCTTTCGGACCATGTTTTTCTCCAGATATATGTCCAGGAGTGGGACTGCAGGATCATATGGTAGCTCTCTTTTTAATTTTTAAAGGAACCTCCATACTGTTCTCCATAGCGGTTGTACCAATTTACATCCCCACCGACAGTGTAGGAGGGTGCCCTTCTCTCCACACAATCTCCAGCATTTTTTGTTTATGGATTTTTTGATGATAGCCATTTTGACTGGTGTGAGATGATATCTCATTGTAGTTTTGATTTGCATTTCCCTAATAATTAGTGATGTTGAACATCTTTTCATGTACCTCCTGGTCATCTGTATGTCTTCTTTGGAGAAACGTCTGTTTAAATCTTCCACCCATCTTTGACTGCATTGTTTGTTTTGATGATATTAAGGTGGGCATGAGCTGTTTGTAAATTTTGGAGACTAATCTCTCGTTGGTCACATCATTTGCACATATTTTCTCTCATTCTGTGGGTTGTCTTTTCACTTTGTTTTTGGCTTCCTTTGCTGTGCAAAAGCTTTTGAGTTTAATTAGTTTATTTGTTTATTTTTGTTTTTATTTCCATTACTCTGGGAGATGGATCAAAAAAGATGTTACTGCAATTTATATCAGAGAGGGTTCTGCCTAAATGTCGATCAACAGAGGAATGGATAAAGAAGTGGTACATGCATACAATGGGATATTACTCAGCCATTAAAAAAATGAAATAATGCCATTTGCAGCAACATGGATGGACCTAGTGATTGTCATACTGAGTGAAGTAAGTCAGACAGAGAAAGAGAAATAGCATATGATATCACTTGTATGTGGAGTCTAAAAAAAAACAATTTTTTTGACTGTAAATGACTGTAAATGACTATAAATGACTGTAAATGACTAATTTACACAAGAGAAATAGACTCACAGACTTAGAGAACAAACTTATGATTACCAGCGGAGAAGAGTTGGGGGGAGGGATAGTTAAGGAGTTTGGGACTGACATGTACACACTGCTATATTTAAAATGGATAACCAACAAGGACCTACTGTATAGCACAGGAAACTCTGCTCAATATTATGTAACAACCTAAATGGGAAAATAATTTGAAAAAGAATAGATATATGTATTTGTATAACCAAAAAAAAAGATAAGTAAAGCCCAGCCCATGCCCACAAAAATATGAATAGACAAGATTTGACAATAACCTTAAAAATTATAAATCAATTCAAAATAAAAAATGCAGCATAAGGTGCAGAAGAAAACTATGTATCATTTTTTGAAATCATCTTCAGAGAAATACTATATGACATCTATACAGCTCAAAGGTAGAATAATCTATAAAAAATGAGTATTTGAAAATTAAGTAATACAATTGCTAAAGTAAAATATTCAGTAAGAAGAGTTGAAAGTCTAGCATATTCTTAGAAGAAACTGCCAAAATTGATAAAAATGAATGCCTCTGGAGTGGAGAACTCTCCACAGCAATGCTCAATGCCAAAAGGCAATGAAGCATTGACTACAAAATTCTGACAGAAAGAAATGTGACCCTAGAATTCTGAAGTCAGTCATGTGTTCTTGGCAATGTAATGGGATAAAACACCCATGAGCTTTTCTTTAAAATCTTACTGAATGATGAGAACTAGTCAAGCTAGACAGATATTAAAATAAGGGATCAAAGAATGTGAAGATTTAGTAAAATGAATGATGCTGAAAACTAACTCTATAAGTATGGAAATAAAATAGAACAAAAATTGTGTAAATTATAAGGGGAGAATGACTTTTTAAAGCATTTGCAACATAAGCTTAACAGCATACCAAAAATATTCATCCATATGAAAAACAGAGTAAAAATTTTGTCTTATATTAAATAAGGATTTGAAGAGACACTACTTAAAATTGAATCCTAGAAAAACTCCCAAACTCTTACCTTATTTTATCATTTGCTTCTTATTTTTGGTGTTTTTGTTTTTAATTTAGATATTTGTTTTAGTATTTAAATCTCTCATGATGAAACACTTCAGTTTACTTATCCCATGATTTTATGTTTTAATTTTTATAACTTTTATCCCATTAAATTAAATTCTCTAAAAATAAAAATAGTGTAGTGCGATACAGAATTCCACTTGTATAAAATCATTTGTATCAGTTTATCATTCTGTTTATATATCTATTCAAAGCTTTGTCTAAATAGAGAAATATTTGAAACCAAATTCACCAAGGAATAATAATATTCTCATTTTGGCACTATTTCTGGGTAGCAGGATTGTGATAATGTTGGAGGAGGTCATCAGAAGGACATGACTGCCAATTGACTTGTGAGCTGGACCTGAGCAATCAGAGGCTCCTTACTGCCCCCACTGCCCTTGGAATGTACATTCTGCCTGTTATTCCCATAGCCAGAACCATTTCAAGGATGTAGCCTTCAGAGAGTAAGGTGTTGTTGAGACCATTTAGGCTGAACATGTGACTGAACTCCATTAATGCCTCTCTATAAACTTTTAAGGTTCTGTCAGGCAAATGTGGAGATCTAGTCACCTTGCAGCCACCCAAAATGAACCTCGATATAAGTTCCCTTGCTTATTAGAACTACCACCTACCAATCTATAATGGTCTGCTTCTTTCTTTAGTCTCACCTTACCTTCTGTGTAAGACAGTCGTTGTCAGATTTCTCTTGGGAAACTCCTGAGATTGCTAACTAAAATTTGGTGAGCCAGTCAGGAAACCAAAGAAGTGAGCCTTGGGAAAGAGGCATCCACAATGGAAATCCCGGGTTGGCCATCAACATCTATGTGGGGAGAGGTGGCCTATATGTTAGGTGCTTGTGGAAGGCCATGTGAGTATGGGGACACCCTGAAAATGCTAGCTACTTTAATAAATGTGTCTTAGGGATCACACGTAGCACACTGCAGCAAAAATGGAAACAAATGGCTGCTGTAGCAGGCTGACCTCTATTGTTGGGGCATTCTGTGGCCATTGATGCCCAACTAAAGGTGTAAGCTCAAGTTAGAAAGTTGAAAGGCCAGCTGAAGTTAGAGAATGATGTGCAGGTGTCCACTACTTCACTAGCTTTGGTTAGCAGACAAGGTAGGAGAGCAGGATAAAAAGTTGGAGATCTTAATAGGCTCTTTTGCAAAGCTAGAAGGTCACAAGCCACCCCAAATTAAGGTCTGAGTCCTTGTGACCAAGCCTGATTGGGACACCAAGAGGTGGAATCTCTGGGAAAGTGATGAGAAAGAAGGGGAGAATGTTGCAATTGACAGTGAAATGGACAAAGTGCCCCAAATCATCCGACACCTAATACCAAGGAAAATTTTAAATAGTAATAACCCTAGGCTTCTGATAAAAGAGAAACATATCCCAAAACTCCTATAAGAAAACTGGCTTTCTTTCTCTGTCCTTTGAAGATGTAAATCCTATGTTTTTGAAATATAAATATCCCAGGAGATAATGAAAACACTGCCCATGATTGCCTGAAACTAAGAAGGAAAGAAGAGGCTTTTTAATATGCAGACTGCTACAGAAGTTCCCTTGCCCAAAATCTAGTCCATGGCCTCCATAAGATTATTCATTAAGTACAAATACAAATCTTAAAAGTCTTCTTTACAAATATTGGTAAAAACTTTTAGCCATTTGAGCAAGTAACCCTAACTTGTTCCCTCTGCCAGCAACATAATTTGGATTCAATCACTACTTATAAACTAGTGAGTTTTGCATTGTAGTACTTGATTCATGATGCATTGTTGTACTTCATTCAATTTTAGGATGAAAATTACAGGGTGTCCGTGTCTGAATGTTTATGTATATCTATGAATGTATGTGAAGGATATGTGATATTTTTCTACCTTCCAATGGTATTTCCAAAATTGATTTGTAAAGAGCTCTACTTAATTGATTTGTTGTATTTTGGTGCAAAGTCTACTTCCTCTGTGCAAGGGATCACTTCTTATTGAACACTCTCCCTTACCCAGTCTTCTGGCCCCTCACCCCAATCCTCTGTTAGTGCCTTCTCTCATTGTGTGCTGTACTTCATTTGGCCACTGCCTTTATCAAAACGTACACGAGCTATATTTTCCATGTCTCTCTCCTCAGTTAGATATTGAGGACCCAGGAAAATTAGATCTCACTTATTAATATCTATGACCCTACATCTAGCAGTGGTGTTGGTGATGCCATCAATAAGACTTTAAAGAATTGATGACATAGCTTGTCCTCCACTCTTCTAACCAGGGTTATCGACTTAGTCTAACCAGGGCTGGTAACTACTTCTTCAAGAGCAAATAGTAAATACTTAGAACTTCTACACATGTACTTGTTGCATATTTTTTCTGTTTTAATTTAAAAGATTTGAACAACCTTTGGAAATGTAAAAAATATTCTTAGCTGTAGTGTCATCAAAATCAGGCTGTGGACCACATTAGATCCATGAGCTGTAATTTGTCAACCACTGGTCTTAAAAACCATAGACACCAAAAAGCCACTTATAATCCTTGCCTCAAGCACTTTTACCCTTTCTGGAGAGGTTATTCCAGCGTATCAAAAACATTATTTGGGTTTGCAAACATTTAGGTGCTTAGTCCCATGTGATAATCTTTCCTTCACCTGATTCCAAAGTAGAATTCCTTCAATTTGCATTTCTGTTAATTGGCCATCTCAAGTTGTTTACATAGCACATGCAATTCAAAGTAATTCAGTGGTGGATATGGGATTCTACTCTGCCACCAGTGAGTGCAATGAACTACAAAGATGAGAACACTGCTACTCCTACCCCCATCTTTAAATTTTATTATTTACAACTACTGTGGCTAACCCTAATTTTTATGGTTCAAGTTCAAATGCTTGCATAGTAAGAGGCAAATATTCAAAGGAAGAATTATTTTTATCTCAAATTGCTGTTTTCTTTTTAGTCAGAGATGAGCGAAGAGGTAATCTCCATTAAACTTTCCCTTTGATAGTGAAGGAAAAAACTATGCTGTTTTATAATTTTTAATATGGAATTGAACTTTGACAAAATAAAAAACAAAGAATGATAAAAATCATAAAATAGTGTGATATGGTTGAAGAATACTCAGGGGGTGAAGCAAATATGCCATTTTCTAAAAACAA
The DNA here is from genome assembly GCF_030028045.1 of Hippopotamus amphibius kiboko. Classification (NCBI taxonomy): domain Eukaryota; kingdom Metazoa; phylum Chordata; class Mammalia; order Artiodactyla; family Hippopotamidae; genus Hippopotamus; species Hippopotamus amphibius. Next base: position 139,418,292 of record NC_080192.1, on the reverse strand, counting down.
AGGCCAAATTCTGAGATACAGACCTCCCATGTATCAACTTTACTGTTTGCAAATCTTTGTGAACCCATGTCATATAATTCCCTTTTTACTGATAAGAAAATTGATACTCATAATTTGGATAATTTCCACATATCCTTTAATTCATGGATTGGAGAGTTAATATCTGTATCCAAAAGTTCTGATGTAAAGTTTATCTCTCCAGTAAAATTCTTAGGAAGATAGTTGTAAAAGAAGATACATTGGAAGCTTTAATTTTTAAAATTTGGAATTTAAAAAAAATTATATGGAAGTATTGTGGCTACCTCAACTAATTTAAAGATTTATCAAATAATGGCTTAGGGAAATTTTACATCCCATTGAAATAATTAGAAATCACTAGATTATAATAACTTTACCGTAACATAATATTTTTTATTGTTCACAGTATGACTTAATGAATTAGTAAAAACATAACTTAAAACTGCAAAGGGAGTTTTCTGTCTATGTAGGCCCCAGAGCTTTACATATAAAATGAGACACCCACCAAGTAGTATAAAAAATGTCTTTCTATACGGTTTTACCAGTTTCCAAAAATGTTTGATGACAAAATTGAAATCTAGAGGACCAAGCGCAGAATATACTTTATCGTATTAAATGATCTCTCTTATGTCTTGGCATAACAACCTATTTCTTGGAATTTCTGAATTCTAGGTTAACAGACATTATTCTTATATTATTTTGCTCTTGGTGGCAACTCCTGAAGGTTTCCAGGCACTGCTATGGATTGAATGTTTGTGTCCTCCCCGAATTCATATATTGAAATCCTAATCCCCTGGGGTGGTGGTATTTGTAGGTGGGGCCTTTGGGAGGTGATTAGTCACAAGGGCAGAGCATTAAAGGGGTTGGTGCTCTTACAAAAGAGGCCCCAGAACTCCCCAACCCCTTCCTCCATTGAGGATGCAATGAGAAGTCTAGGACAAAGAAGAAGACCCTCACCTAACTATGCTGGCACCCTGATCTTAGGCTTCCAGCCTCTGGAATTTGAGAAATAGATATCTATTATTTATAAGCTACCCAGTCTGGGGTATTTTGTTATAGCAGCCCAAAGGGACTAAGACAAGTACTTTCATTTTTGACAAATATCTAGAAAGTAGAGTAGTGGTCATATGGGTACAAACATCTTCAGTATTAGCATATGAGTATTATTAGGCGGTGTCCAGCTACATGGCCTTGTGAGATGTTAACATGCTGATACAGCTCCACTCAGAAATATTTAACCAAATGAATTTTCACAGATATAGAATTTTCATGAATTTTCATAGATATATTCACAAATGAAAAGTGCTAGATCTGAATGCTCATCACCACGAATATGACAGTGAGCAATATTACTTTGGATTGAAAGTAATAGGATTTCAAAGCTTTGCCAATTTTAACCTGTTGACAGGTATTGTTTATGTTATCATTGTGATGTTTCTCATTTTTTTCATGCAATTGCCTCAGTGGACAAAGGAATTATTGGGTCATTTCAAACACAATGTTTTTTCTTTTTTTTAATCTCTAGTTATCTTTTTAAAATATGTGTTTTTGTTTATTCTATAGACTATTAATGATAATTTTAACATAAATCTTAATTTTTAAGCAAAAAATTGTTGCTTTATAAAGATCATATTGATGCATACAGTCACTGCCTATGCCAATCAGCATGCTTCCCTGCTGGGGATACACAAATTTGTTTATTAAAAAACAGGGGTCAGAACAATGATGATTGTGGCAGAGAAAATTCAGATATGGCATTCCTAGAATACTCAAAAAGCTATAGTGCCAAATGACCTCTCCTGGGGTTAAGGGATTAAATAGCCAGAATTTTGCAATATCAGAAAATACCAGATGAAAGTTTAGTGCCCAAATTTTGAACCTCAGCCAAATACATTGATATGAAAAGTAAAGGTTCTACTGTATAGCACAGGGAACTATCTTGAGATAAACCATAATGGAAAAGAGTATAAAAAAGAATGTATTACTATATATGTGTATAACTGAGTCACTTTGCTGTACAGCAGAAATTAACACAGCATTGTAAATCAACTATACTTCAATTAAAAAATAAATTTAAAAATTAAAAAAAATAAAGATGTGCAATTGAAGCAAATAAACAAACAAACAAAGAGTTTGAAAGACTCTGGAGTAAGATATCCTAGATATCAAGTGAGGTCATGAGATAAGCCTTCAGGAACCATACACAGAACACCGGAAAATAGTCTCACCCAGGACAGACCTATCCTGCCAGTCACCCTGGGAAACAATTCTTTTTTATTTCTTAAGGTGGAAGAACCAGGAGTTGACATCAGCACCCACTCCATTCAACATAATCATTCAAAATGTGTATAGAATGTGCATAGTAAACTCCATGTCTCTCTCTTTCAGAATGTGGATTTGGTCATTTCCAAAAAATCCTTTTGTTATTTTAATGAAATTCTAAGTCAGAGAGACCCTGCTGCTCTTTAATAGATGGATAACTCAGGTTTATGAAGTCTACCTGAGCAGTACCCACAGTAGGCAAATGAGGAAAGTAGCCCAATTCAGAAAACCGTTATTAACTGGGGTTTAACTCCGCATAAGTGTTACACATACCTTATTATTGCATGATATTTTTCTTTTGGATGACTTTCTTTTTTCCTTTTTTGTTAAAGAAAGAATGGATCTGTATGTGGTCAATTCACTTCTCAACAATTCTTCCTCTGCTGACAGTCTGAAGTGATTTCACATTAAGAGAAAATGAGTTTCGCTGCTCTTCATAAATTGCTAATGAGCTTTTTTTGAACAATTGTAGCCCTAACCTGATTCACAAAAGAACCTTCTCAGATTTGCCATTAACATGTCTATAACAATAAAGGGAGAGAAAAATACCAAGTAAGTTGATGCCACTTGCTGAGAACTATTTTCCTCCCTTCATTTCAGCCCATTAGATTATTTCTCCCCATGACACTGCCAAGTAGACTGGATTCAGTTTGACAGTTAAGACTTCAGATGTCTTTACCAGTAGCCTGCCTCACTTTGGAAAGGGAAGAAAGCTTCGATGCTGTGTGGCAAGAAGGATGTCAGGAGAACGAGATTTTATTTTCAGCTCTGCCACTCATCAGCTTGTGTGATGCTGGGCAAGTTTTTCCTTTGTTCTAGATTAGCTTCTAATGTGCCAAATGTATAAAGTGGACCTGTTTCCAAAAAGCTTAAAAATCTCCAAAGTCTGTTTCCTTATTAAGATACAATGATGCTAATAAATGCATAGCTTCTGAAATTCTATCCATTAATTTTTTTGCAGGGATTTCTCCCTGGGCAGTTTCCTGTTGCTTACTTTCACAGCCCCTCAAACAAACCAACAATTCATGAGATGTTGCATGTAAATTGGAATGAAGGGAGACAAAGTTGGGAAAAATATCAACAGTTCCTCCTTTATCTCACCTCACCTTTCACTGTATCATATAGACAAATAAAGAAGTCAAATGAAACTTTCACCACTCTCCCTGGGAATTTCCTTAGCCAGATTCACAAGCTTCTTATATACATTTTCCATCTTCCACATGATTGTGGGCAGCAGTTTCACTAATCTTTCTGTTAGCACATAATTTTAAGGTCTCTTTTTCTTTAGCTGCTACTAACAGTCTCCTCAAAGTTCGTTAGGTCCATACCTCTTTCTTGATCCTAAAGTCAGTGCTTTATATTTTGAGCTTTTGTTACTATAGCACCCTTCTTCTAGGTACCAATTTCTGTTTTTATCTCCTACCACATAAAAAACTACCCCCAAAACTTCATACCTTAGAATAGCAATCACTTTCTTTCTCCTGATTTCACATAGGGCAGCAGACTTGTCTGTTCTCACCTTGATGGCTGTGAGGGCTGGGAAGTGTGCGATGGCTTGGCCAGCCCTGTGCCTAGTGCCTCAGCTAGGAAGATCCTAGTGGTAGTGTTGGCTAGAGGAGATAGGTTGAGATCATGTCTGGGTTGTAAATTCTGCTCCACATAATCTCAAAGCCTCACCCTCTCTGCATGGACTCCAGATTTTCTTTTTGTGTGGTGTCATCTAGAATTCTGACATGAGAATTTAGGATTCCTAAGGATTCGGGAGTGGAAGCTTTAAGGAGGTACAACTTCTCAAAGTTTAGTCGAGGACTGACACTAATATTTTTGTCACATTCAGTTCTTAAATTATCTTATTTAAGCCCCCCTAACTGCCATAGGGTAGGCATCTTATAAGAAATTTAAGTCTGAGACCAGGGTGCCAATGTGGTCAGGTTCTGGTGAAGAAAATTTTCAGGGTTGTAGAGCCTCTTTTCTCATTGTAGCCCCACATGGCAGTAGGGGAGAAAGAGCTCTCTGGGGTCTCTTTTATAAAGGTACTAATTCCCTTCATGAAGGCTCCACCCTCGTGACCTGTTTATATCCCCAAACTAGAAGAAGCCCATGTGCAGCAACAAAGACCCAACACAGCCAATAGATAAATTAAATAAATAAATAAATCTATAAAAAAACAAACCAAAAAATAGCAAGTCATCAGCCAAGCTTGAATTCAAAATGTGATGATTACAAAAGGTCATGAATTCTAAAACAGGCTTCATTCAGTATTCCCAATGCAACTGACTCCCACAGTGACAGAGAAAATTAACAAAGACAAATGATGGTTACTTTGAAGATTATAAAAAGTGGATTTAAAATCATAGAGTCGATCATTGTTTTGAATCAGAGGACATCAATGGAGATAGAAAAAAAATGGATTGTTTTGCAAGGTCTTTAAGCAATAAAATTGATAGTGCTTGGCAATTGCCTGGATGTTAGAATGAGGAAGTGAGGAGGTAGGGACACATACAAAAAGCTAATATTCAAGTCAATAGAATATAAACAAAGATGGAAAGATAGAAAGTGAATTAACTCCACTATCACAAGTAGTATTTTATAATCCCCTACATGTGGCTCTGGCAGAAGGTGGAGGTCCCTGTAAAGCTGGTCACACATTGCCCTTCAAAAGCTCATATACTGCAAAACAGGCACATCTGTGGATATGCATCAAGGAGAAAACAAGGTGATGGGATGACCCAATATAGTTACATGCCACTGAACTGTAGTTTACCTACAGAGACAAGAGGACTAGAGCAAAGGAAAGGTATTCAATAAAGGGTGAATGCTAACTCTACCAGCAGCTGTGTAGTTTCACTTTCCCCCCAAGACTGGGGAGGGACAAGGAGAGGGAGTCATTTAGTGACATGGGCTGAAGTTTTTCTGACTGGTGAACCATCAGAATTTAATGGTGCATATCTGGAATAGCCTACCCCAAATATCTTACAGTCTTGAGATTTTTGAGATCCTTATATTTGTACGATGTTAGGGCTGGAAGGGAACTTTATCTGATTTAACAGATGGATATAAAAAGAGATAGAGAAAAGGAGAGAGAGAGAGAGAGAGAGAGAAAGATCACTTTAGCTTAGTGGTGATGTACTTTAAAAGGTGAGAACCACTCATTTATTAAAAGACATAAAAGTCATGCCAGTCATTTTTTTTTTCTGTGTAGACCTTGTTTGGATTCTGATTTGAACAAATAAACTGTAAAAAATAATACAGTCAAGGAAATAAACAATGACTGGATGGATTATTTGATGATGCTAAGGAACCACTTTTTGTTTAGCAGTAAAATAATCTTGTTATATTTAATAAAAGATTTCATATCAATATTAGCAAAAAAGAATATAGATTCCTATCTTATGCTATACATAAAAATAAATCAAGATTGAGCCCAAACCTAAATGTATAAATTAAAATTGCCAAAAGATAAAATAGAAGAAAATCTTCATAAATTGTGCTAATGAAATATTTTAAATAGGTCAAAAAAGCATTAATCCAAACAGGGAAAATTGTAAGTTCAACTGCAATACCATAGAAAGTCACCATAAAGAGTGAGAAGGTAAGCCACAAAGAACTCTCTTATATACACACACACACACACACACACACACACACATATATACACATACATGCATATGTATATACATATATACCAGCTATCTCCAAGAGAAAAATGCAAAAAAGACTGGAACATGTACATTATAAAAATAGAATATTCAAATGAAAAGGTACTGGCCTTCACATTAAATATAATTACATGTTTAATTATAATCAGAGTATGAAACACTTATACACCAGAAGAATGGCTAAAATGAAAACACAGAAAGTGTCAGGTGTTTATGAGAATGTAGAACAACTGAAACTCTCAGAAGTACTGCTGAATTTCCACATACAAAAGAATAAAGTTAGATCATATTTTCAAAATTACAATGGATTGGGGCTTAAATATGAGCTAAAAACATAAAAATCTTAGAAGAAAACATACAGATAAATTTTCATGACCTCAGATTTGGCAAGGAATTTTTGTATATGACACCAAAAGCATGAACAGCAAAGGAAAAAATAAACTGATCTTCAACGAAATTAAAAAAAACAAAACAAACACTTATGAATCAAAGGAGATGGCTAAGAAAGTAAAAAGACAACCTACAGGATGGGAGGAAATATTTCCAAATCATATATCTGATAAAAGTATATGCATAATATATAAAGAAGTGTAATTCAACAACAAAAGGGCAACCCGCTTAAAAACTGAGCCATAGGCTTGAGTTGACATTTCTCCAAAGAAGATATAAAAATGGCTAATAAAGACATGAAAAGATGCACAACACCATTAGTCATCAAACACAATGAGCTACTACTTTATACCTAGTAATATGACAACATAATAATATTAATAGTAAAACAGAAAATAACAATTGTTGGCCAGGATGTGGAGAAATTGGAAACCTCATAAACTGTTGAAGGGAATACAAAATAGTGCAGTATCTGTTGGAACAGTTTGGTGAGTCCTCAAAAAACTAAATGTGGAATTACCATATGGAATTACCAGTAATTCTACTTCTAGGTATATACTCAAAATAATTTAAAAATAGGAACTAAAAAGATACTTGTAAGTAAATATTCATTGTATCATTATTCATAAGACAAAAGGTGGATACAACTCAAGTGCGCATCAGAATGTATAAACAAAATGTGGTATATGCATACAATGAAGTATTTAGCCCTTGGGGGGGAAAAATGAAGTTCTAATGAATGCTATAACATGAATGAAACTTGAAAACATCACGCTAAGTGATATAAGCGAGACATATGGTAAGATTCTACTTACACAAAATATCACTTTCAGGACATTCGATCATGTCCTAAACTACCCTAAGGCATTTGGTCCACACCAAAAATTTCCTGATAATTTGGCACTGTCTAAAACATCCATGAGTATATTTGGTCCATGCCAAATGGTTTTGGACAAGGCCAAATATCAATATCTTTTTGACTTGAACAAAATGTCAAAGGACATTTTGGACAGGACCAAATGTCTGCTAACAGAAATATCTCAAATAAGCAAATTCATTGAGCTAGAAAGTAGAATAGAGATTACCAGAGGCTAAAAGAGAGCAATGGGTAGTTATTGTGGCTATGGTTTTATGTTTATGTAATGAAAATTTTTGGAAAAATATTACAATACTTGTATAAATTGTGAATTTAATTAATACCACTGAATTGTATGTTTAAAATGGTTGAAAAACTACACAAATTTTATATTATATATATATATTTTATCACATAGCAAAAATAAATCTATTGCTGGAAATTTTAATTTGTAAAATTACTCTGGAACACTGAGAGTATCTACTGAACATATCAATACCCTGTGACAATATTTATGGACATACTTCTATCCAAAGACATTTTCTAAATTATCACTGAAGCACTGCATACAGTAGAATGAATATATAACCCATGGTATATTTATATTCTACTGCAATGAAAATGAGCAAAGTACAAATATGCACATAAACTTGCAAAAAACTCACAAGTATACGTTGGAAAGAAGCCACAGGCAAAATATGTATTTCATAATTTCAATAACATAATACATGTCAAAGATAAAATATTAACCTATGGTTTGAGGTAAGAATATGGTTATCCTCAGGGTGAGGGTTAACTACTTGCAGGGATCATGGAGTTGAGAGGGTTCTGGATTGTGATAATAGCCTCTGTTCTACTATGGTTGTCAACTTTTCCATATTTATGTTTCACTTCAATGAAAAGTTTATATAAAAATACAGAACATAAAAATGTACATTGTAAATTGGTAAAGTTATCTGTTTCATTTATTTAAATGTTACACTGGAGAGGCAAATGTGATTACATTGGCAACTAGCAGCTATGTGAATTGCTGCCAGATTCCTTGGTAATGTTAAATTCAACTAATATAAGGTTTATTTCAAAATATGCTGTCAGTGTGGTACTGGCACAAAAATAGAAAGGTAGATCAATGGAACAGAAGAGAGAACGCAGAGGTAAACCCAAGCACATATGGGCACCTTATCTTTGACAAAGGAGGCAAGAATATACAATGGAAAGAAGACAGCCTCTTCAATAAGTGGTGCTGGGAACATTGGACAGCAACATGTAAAAGAATGAAATTAAAACACTTCCTAACACCATACACAAAAATAAACTCAAAATGGATTAAAGACCTACATGTAAGGCCGGACACTATCAAACTCTTAAAGGAAAACATAGGCAGAACACTCTATGACATCCATCAAAGCAAGATCCTTTTTGACCCACCTCCTAGAATCATGGAAATAAAATCAAGAATAAACAAATAGGACCTCATGAAACTTAAAAGCTTTTGCACAGTGAAAGAAACCATAAACAAGACTAGAAGACAACCCTCAGAATGGGAGAAAATACTTGCCAACAAAGCAACAGACAAAGGATTAATCTCCAAAATATACAAGCATCTCATGCATCTTAATACCAAAAAAGCAAATAACCCAATCCACAAATGGGCAGAAGACCTAAATAGACATTTCTCCAAAGAAGACATACAGATGGCCAACAAACACAGGAAAAAATGCTCAACATCACTCATCATCAGAGAAATTCAAGTCAAAGCCACAATGAATTACCACCTCACACAGGTCAGAATGGCCATCATCAAAAAATCTAGAAACAACAAATGTTGGAGAAGGTGTGGAGAAAAGGGAACTCTCCTGCACTGTTGGTGGGAATGTAAGTTGTTACAGCCATTTTGGAAAACAGTTTGGAGGTTCCTTAAAAACTAAAAATAAAACTACCATATGATCCAGTAATCCCACTACTGGGCATATACCCAGAGAAAGCCATAATCCAAAAAGAAACATGTAGCATGATATTCATTGCAGCACTATTTACAATAGCTGGGACATGGAAGAAACCTAAATGCCCATCAACAAATGAATGGATAAAGAAGATGTGACATATATATACAATGGAATATGATTCAGCCATAAAAAGGAATGAAATGGAGCTATATGTAATGAGGTGGATAGACCTAGAGTCTGTCATACAGAGTGAAGTAAGCCAGAAAGAGAAAAACAAATACTGTATGCTAACTCACATATACAGAATCTTAAAATAAAATTAAAAAAAAAAGCGGTACTGATGAACACAGTGACAGGGCAAGAATAAAGATGCAGAGAATGGGCTGGAGGACACGGGATTGGGGGGGGCGGGGGGAGAAGGGGAAACTGGGACGAAGTGAGAGAGTAGCATAGACATATATACACTACCAGCTGTAAAATAGATAGCCAGTGGGAAGTTGCTGTATAACAAAGGGAGATCAACTCAATGATGGGTGATGCCTTAGAGGGCCAGGACAGGGAGGGTGAGAAGGAATCACGGGCGGGAGGGGATATGGGGATATATGTATAAATACAGCTGATTCCCTTTGGTGTACCTCATAAGCAGGTACGAGAGTGTAAAGCAATTATATTCCAATAAAGAGCTTAAAAAAAAGGAATATAATAAAATAAAATTAATATAAAAATAATATTAAAAAAGTAGATAGATTAGTAGATTAATTCACAGACTTCAAGAGTAAAGACAGATTATTTAAAATGGAGTTTCCTTACTTTTTTGTTGTTGTTGTTGCCTGTATGTAAGTTTCCTTACTTTTTAAAAATTTTTTTTAAATTTTTTAATTTATTTTTTATTTTTTCTTTAAGAATTTTTATTGACATACAATTGAAATACAATAAACTGCATATATCCAACAACAACAAAAAATGCTGTCGAGAGAAATGGGATTATGAAGTGATTTGTGAATAGCTGGAGTTTACTGGCAGCATGTGTCTCTGGTTAGCAATCCCTTCACAGGCACCACTTCCACAAAAACTTGCAGCCTCTTCAATTACACTGTGATGCTAATTTTACCACATCCACTCTTGCAGTTTATCCTGAAGCCATGGACAGTTTCCTAATTTACTGGATAACTATTTAAAAATCCTAAACAATACAAAGAAGTGCTTGGGCCTTTAGGAGGACCCTGAAGGTATATAAATGTATTTCTCTGAACTATTCAGATTACAGCCATTAAAAGTGTTTGAATTGGGAAAGTGAATAGCTGGTGACATTGTGGACATGTTGTATTTCTTGCTTCCTAATGAGAAACATGTAGGATTGTTACCTGGCATAATAATTTTGAACAGTAATTTGATAATATAAAGAGTTTCAAAGTGTTATTCTTTTTGAACCAACAATCCCTCTACTGAAGTCAAACTTAAAGAAATAGTATGTGGAAAGTATAATGCACAAAGACCTCCATATTGATATGAATTGCAAAGATGAAGAAATGTGGAAGTGACACACTAAAAATTTCTAACAAGAAAGGGGTGATTGAATAAACTATGGCGAGGTCAGTCACTTGATAGGATTATTTTCTTCTGCCAATAATCGTAAATCACAATGTTTATTTTTAAATGCTGCCCATAATTAACAACTCAATATTAATATTAGAGCTGTAGGAATATCAATTAGAAAAATATACATTTCTTTGATTATTAAAATAGAAAGTAAAGTTTAATACATGTAGCTTAATATAAAAATATTAAATTGTGAAAAAATATGTATGCTTATGAAGTTTCTAATACAGAATATGTTTATGATAATGTAAAGATAAGTAATCTATATAATATATGTAATGTAATGATATATAAAGCTATGATAAAGGAAAATACAATATTTATAATAATGTATAATCATGTGAAGCAGAAAAGAAATTTGAATAGGTAGAACTTGATTATAAGACAGAATAAAAAAGAGGGAGGATCTGAAGTAATTCATAGTTTTCCAACTTATACAACTTCATACTGTAGGAAGAGAATTCAGGGATGATTACAGATTTGGTTCTACGTATCATGAATATTAAATGCTTAAGATATACTTAAGCGGGCTTCTTTAGGCATTCCAACTTTAAGAAATACAATAATTTATTATTAGAATTCATCTCATATCCAATACTTGAGCTCCCTGTTACTCCTTTTATCTATACCTGCAGTTTACAATAACAGCCTTGCTTTGTCATATAAGATGTGGACTCTTATTTTACCACAATTGGCCTATTATTTTAGGAACAATTTTACATCATGACTTGTCTGTGATTTGTGTTTTTGCTCCCTAATATTTCAGGTCAATTTAAGGGAAAGCATCCTCTAAGCTTCATATCAGCATGGCTGTCTTTGGAGATAAGAATAAAAGAGCAAATGAATTAGGTCTCTGTTTCTGGATTATGCAGAATAAATGTCTCTTAAACAACTTAATAAAGTTGTTTCCCTCCAATCACAGATCAAATAAATGACCAAGCTGATGCTTGAACTAAGTTCCTTGATCTCTAAAGCTAATGTTCTAGTTGAGTTGTAAAAAACATTTGACTGTGATAATAAAAAAAAAAAAAAAAAAAAAAAAGAAGGAAGGTTTTAAATGTTGTAAAAAGAACTGTCCAGTGAAATGAATAAGTGAGTTGCTGGCAACGTTGAGGAAATATTGAATATGAATACCAAGTTGCAATTATTTGAAAAATGAGTGGGAGTTTAGTAAGATGAAGATAATTACTGTAGATTGTTCCTATGAGAAGTCATCTTCTGAAGCAAATAGAATGATTTGCATGTTAAGACGTATTTATTTATATTAGAAGACAGATTTTTTTGAGGTAAGAAAAAAATTAACATTACAGCATATTGAAAAGCATTGTAAGGAATAAAATGACTAGTTTGGACACTTGTAAGTAATGAGACTCAGTTAACGAACTCTTATTTTCACAGAGGAGGTCATTTGTGGTCATTTACTACTCAAAAGGAACAGAGTTTGAAACAGCAAGACTGTTGAGGGCATCTTTTGTACATCTACTATTTTGTCTCTTTGTACCTTTTATTATTCCACAGATACAAATTTAAAAACTTGCTGCAGTAAATTTACCATATCTCAGATTTATTACTTCTATTGTTGCATGCGGATCTTTTTCTGTTGTTTGTCAGCCTTGTTAAAGCAGGTAGATTTATTATTCAGACTGTGAGACATTAGGTGATTTATGATTGAAAAGTGATCCACCATTATCACCATCATCAGTGCTATAAGGAAAAGTGTACTGACAGAAACTAATTTCATGACAGTATCCTAGGCACTGCAGGGTTCTAGAAAGCAAAAGTCCAGAAGATCATTCTAATTCAGTATAAATGTTTCTCACCTCCTTCATGCGCTACAAATTTCTGCATAAGCATAATTGTTAACCCCTATTATATGAAGGTTTATAAATGTAAAGCTGCATCAGGGGGGTAGAATCAGGAAGATCTGATTTGGATATAAGCTATGTAGTATATTAGGTCCCTAATATAGGAAAATGGGACAATTCTCATTGACCATATGTAAAAGGGGCTTATTAATTTCTTAAAACTTACTTTGTGAAATAGAGTGTGTATATATATTGCTTAACCTGACAAAATTAGTGTTTAATAAATAAGTTCCCATGATTTTTAATAATCTGAGAAAAGGTAGAAAGATTGCATAAATCACAGAAAGTTCAATTAGCTACCCCATCATTGAAGGAAAAAGTAAAATTTGGCTGATATATTAATTCACACTGACATATAAAGTGTATTATAATTTTAATTCTTAACAAAATTATTTTTGTAAAGCAAATTTCCTTTATTAGCAGACTCTAGATCAAATGCTAATTCAGATTTGTTTTTCGAAAGTAATTGGATTGTAGATCAAGTGTTTTCCTTTGGAAATATCCAAAATATAATCTCTTGAAAAGTCAAATGATTCATTATTACTACTTGCATATATTTTTCAGATTTAATGAAAATGTCTTATTAATAAGATATGATTTGATTTGATAAAGTATCAGTTTACTACTAAAGTACTAGGAAATTTGGTTTAATTTGTGATTTATTAGCTCTCTGAATAGGCCTCTCATGCACTATTCTCCCAATCACTGTTGATTTGTCTTGTCTCTTATTCATCTAGTAGTAAGATTGTTTTTTCCATGCTATAAGTATTATAACACTTACTATTTGTGACTTCTCATCTCCTACACATATTTTGTTGCTCAAAATATCCATGCTTCTTCAGTCCATGTTAGGATACAATCATCTCCACAATGGGTCACTTTCTTTAAATACAGTAGGGATATTTTAAGACATTTTTATAGTATTTATTAAATAATTAACACCTCAGCATAGAAATATGAAAAAGACATTCCTGACTTAAAAAAACTCATGAAGATCTTGTTCATTGCTTTCATCTCTTGACAGGCAAGGGAAATGCTACCTCATAAGTGCATAAGTCAAACCATAGAAGAGATATACTCAATACAAATAAGGAAGAAAGATTTGTATGATCGAGGTGAATTTTATTGGCAGCTGAAATGGTAAACTATGTTTCACAGAACATCTCCCTCCAAGAATTCACAATACTATGAACCACTAATTTTTGATGAAGAGGGTGGACAAAATGTACACCAGCAGCAATCAACCAAAAAGGTCAATCATCTGCATAGGCAGAAATAGCTTAGATTGTTGCAGTTACATAGAACACTTAGCTAAACCCTGCAGAGAAGTGCAAAGAGGGAAGAAGGGTGGAAAGATTGAGTGAGAATAAATGGAAATGCTGAAAATGCTCTAAAGACATGCTCCAATGTATAAAGCAAAGGAAGGGTATCTACTGAAGAATAATGGTGCTACACACTGGAATTATGGACAAAAATTCCCATTCTAGTAGAATATCCCTCAAAAATCCATGTACAAGATACAATATTACTGCGGATAGGTATTTTTGTGAAATTTTTGATTTTTAAGTTGCAGTAAAAAGAAATTTAGCCAAACTGAACACTAAAATGTTGTGTGTGTGTTGTGTGTGTGTGTGTGTGTATGCATTTGTGACAGACCAACAGACAGACAAGGGGGGAACAAGGTGAAGAGCTGCAGACAACTCATGCAATATTGTCTCTGTCCATGTCATTAAAGTCAAGAGAGGAAAGATAACAGAAAAATCTCCAAACTCCTGAAAACTAAACAGCACACTTCTAAATAGGCTACTTGTTGAAGAAGTCCACAACAGAATTAAATAGCAAATCAGTAAGAGAAAGAATTCTGAAAAAATTTCCAAAATATTTGGAAATGAAGTACACTTCTAAATAACCTGTTAATCTAATAATCTAAATAATCTGTATAGATGTAAAGGAAGGGCATAAAAGCAAATAGAGGGGAAATTAGAAAATATTTTAATTTAATAAATACAAAACACAGCATATCAAAATTTATCAGATGTAACTACAGCCATACTTGGAAATTTAAAGCTTTTAAATGAATATATAACAAAAGAAAAAAGCTCTTCTATCAAAATTTTAAATTTACATTTTCAGAAACTAGTTAAAAAGGGAACAAATTAAACATGTCATGCAAAGAAAATAAAATAAGAGCAGAAATGAATGAAACATAAAGACAATAGAGGAAATTAATGAAACTAAAAATGGTTCTTTGAAAAGATGAAAAAAGGTAACAAAACTTCAGGAAGACTGGACAAGAAATAATGAGAGAAAAACAAAACCAAAATCAAAATTGAAATAGACAAAATTTCTACTGACTCTGTAAAACAATAAAGGAGTGTTATCAACCTATGTCAAATAATTGGACAATTTGCATAAAATGGACACTTTTCTAGATGACAAACTACTGATATTGACTTGAGTGTTAAAAAAATATGAATGAATTTATAAAAATTAAAAAAATAAATTAATTGAAAAACTTCTCCAAAAAAACAAAAGCCTAGGTCCCTATGGCCTTGTTGTAAATTTTATCAAATATTAAAAGAAAAACAGTAATTATCCATCACAACCCATTTCAGAAAATAGATAAGAGAAAAACATGTGAACTTATAGTATTATGTCAGTATCGTCTTACCAAAGATAGAAATATTACTAGAAAACAAAACCAGAGACAAATATCTTTATGAAAACAGACACAAAAAATCTAAAATGGTGAACTGAATCCAACAATATTTATAAAGAATTGTAACACCACAATCAAGTGGGTTTTAATACCTTAAAATAATACAGATAGAAACCACATGTTCATCTCCTTTGAAACAGAAAACAAAAACAAAAAACAAAAACACACACAATATTCAACACCAGTTCATGATAAAGACAATATATAATGCCTTTTCATATAAAACAAAAACTCTCATCAAATAAGAATAGAAGAGGGCAATTTCTGTTCCACAAAGGCCATCTTTCCCAAATCTACAGTTTATATCATAACTGAATAGTGAAAGTGTAAATGCTTTCCCCACAAGATAAGCAACAAGCCAAGGATGTCGTGTTGGTTTAAAACCTGGGTAGTTCCTGGGGTGAAATCTGAAACCGGACTCCATATACAGAAGGCGAAGAAAGACCAAAACAGAGGCAGTCCACTCCAGACTGGTAGGAGATACATTTAATAAGCAAGGGGGAAAAAAAAAAATAAGCAAGAGAACTTACAGGCGGCTTGTCTTGGGTGGCCACAAGAGAAGTAGATCTTTGAACTTGAGCGCTAAAATCTTAAAAGTTTATAGAGAGGCCTTAACTGGGTTCAGTCATGTATTCAGTCCAGGTGGTCTACATCAAACCTTACTCTCTCAGGGCTGTGTCCTGGTTACTCCTAATGGGAATAGTAGGTGGAATGTATATTCCACAGACAAGGGAGGATGTAAGGAACCTCTAACTGCCCAGGTCCAGCTTGCAGGCCAACCAACGGTCACGTCCTTTCAATGAGAACCTCCTCCAAAATGTCCTCACTCTTCACTTTTACTCAATATCTCAATACCTCAGTTATAGCCAGCATAATAAGACATGTAACTCATCAACCAATTAGAAAAAATAGTAGGGTCATCCCACCAGGAAAGGAAGAAATAAAACTTGTCTTTATTCTCTGGAGACACAATCCTTTAGGAAATCCTAAAGAATCCACATAAAAATTACTAGAACTAAAAATGTAATTTAGCAAGCATACAGGATACAAGTGTAAACAATCAATTGAAGTTCTATATACTAGCAACAGATAATTCAAATATGAAATTTTTACAATAAAATCAGAAATAGAATACTTCGAATATATTTAATAAAATAACTTTAAGACATGTTCAATTAAAACTATAAAACATTTCCAGGATAAGTTAAAGTAGTTTCAAAAATATGAAATGCCATTTTCATGGATTGGAAGATAATATTGTCAAGATGGCAACACACCCCCAAGTACTGATCTATAGAATCAATATGATGTCTATCAAAATCTCAGCAGACATTTTTGTTGAAATTCATAAACTTAAAATTTACATGAGACTTCAAATGCCCTTTAATAGTCAAAACTATTTTGAAAAAGAAAAACATAGCCAGAGGACTTTATGTTACCTAATTTCAAAACTTACTATGAAGCTGAAGTAGTCAATAGAGTGTGGTATTGACATAACGATAAGAATATAGATCAATAGAACAGAATTGAGAATCCAGAAATAAACTTTATATGTGGTCAATTGATTTTCAGAAAAGGAGCTAAGATGTTAGCTGTGGAACGTAATCATCAAAAAATGTGCCAGGACATTAGACATCCGTTTTATGGAAATGTGCATATCTTATTGTCAATCAAAAATTTAAGACAGTGGTCCATTAGTATTAAAAGTACTGATACAGAAGTCCGACATACCTGACTCCCAAACTAAAAATGATCCATGTAGGTGATCAACCTTACAGGCACTAAATAAAGCAAAGGACAAGGGTGGGCATGTAAGACTCTGTACTTTATCAGTGAAGAGAGTGTTAATTCCCTGTGTATTTACCATTATAAACACCTGTCAGAGGCTTTGGTCAAGGTTACAAACTGACTGAGGAAAAGCATTACATAGTACCATACGTGGACTCCTGTAGTTTTGGGTTTGCAGTGTGTTCCGATTTTTTTAAAGTACACACACATCCCTTCACATACATACATTCATACTCAGAGTCAGATGGCTGTGGGTGGCGATTTTACTTCTTTCAGTTATTAGCTATAATTTATGAAAAATTACATAAGGATTATAATCCTTACAATGTCAGACTATTGTCAATTTTAAATTAGATGACATGTAAATCAATTCCCACCATCAAGCAGTGAACAAGCATGTGTGGGTATGTTCACACACACATGTATAATCCTAAATGGCATGCTATCTTCTTTTTTTTTAAGAACTTTTACTGAGATACAACTGACATACAATAAACTGCATATATTTAAAGTGTACAATTTGATATTTTTTTTAGTAGTAGTAATGTATATATGGCAATCCCAACCTCCCAACTCATCCCACCCCAACCGGCATGCTATCTTCTAGGGAAAATTTGATGAAGTCAGAAGTCTTTCCACATTTGAGGTCAGGAGAAGCCTGGCTATTATATTTCAGGAGTTCAAGGTCTATTGCTGTGGCTATCAATCCTAGGCGATACATCGGAAACAATGACAACCCAATTTCTAATTGGGTAAACCAAACAATCGTGTTCATGAAAATACTCAGACACTGCTATCAATCACTAAGACTAACTCTTGTATGGTCCCCACCCCAAGGAAGGTGAGATAAAATGCTTAAGCATGTCCTTGAGTATCCTTACATGAATAATACTCTGTTCTGACTCATCAATCCACGGATGTTTCACTACATGGTGTCTGAATATAAGATGGTGGCAGTACCTCCATTATCATGGAATTCAAGCTTTGGTGATATTTTCCTACACCTTATCAGTAATGAAATGGTCAGACAATACAGGAGTACATCATAGCTGTTCAGCGTTAAGACTGAACAGATTCAGGTTAAAGTTCTATGGGCTTTCAGGACAAAAGTTTATGGAGATTTAAAAGCAAATCTAAATAATCAATTTGGAAAGAAAAAAAAACCCAGCTGTCTTACGATGTTGTGAGGCTCCACAAAGGTTGCACTTTCTATGATTACATATAGATTGTGTGGTAGAAGCGATAGTCAAATGTCCCTTTATTGAATTAATGTGATAATTTTTTTAAGAAATCGGAACTTATTTTTTCTTAAACTACTTTAAATAACCTGGTTTAGAAAATTTTGAGCAGGAAATATATAGAAATTAATATTGTGGGATACCAAAATGAATCACTATACCAGAGAGCAAGCAACCAATGGACTATAGCAGTATTCGATCAACATTCACATATTAATAATTACGGTGCCTTATTGTTTTACAATGCTTTCATACATATTAGATACATTTTATTGATGTGAAAAGTGAATTTCATGGAATTAGGAGAATGAATTACATTGTCAGAGAGTGAAAGAGTTCCTCTCAAATCTGTTTTTTCCAATTCTTTTTATTATACCTATGGTGTCTCACACAGCTATTTGTGTGAATAAGAGAGTCATAGATAAGCATTAACATTACTAATGGTGTTAAAAATAGTACCATCAACATCCTGTTAACAGTAGATGAAACCTTGGAATATCTATTCTCTTGCTCCCCTGTTACTCCTAGCTACTTCATCATATGCATATTTCTAAATATTATGAATTATGAATTTGTCTACAGTTTCCTTCTGGAGCAAATAACCCCAATGTATGCACTAAGAGGAAACCATAAATCAGCAGATGTAGCAAATGATTGTTTTCTGCTTTCTAATCAACACTGCCTAAATATCCAGCCTCATTTTTCTTATGCTACAATCTTACAGAATCATTATTCTTTTTTTAATTTGTAGCCTACTGCAAGATAGATTTATATTTTCTTACCATACACCTTGATACTCATATTATTCCCCAAGAAAAATAATGTAGTAGTGGTGATATACTGCTCTGTGTGGCACCAAAATGACAGAGAGTCTATCTGTCAAATGCCAATGTGAGAAACAAGATAATTCCATCTAAACAAGCAGAGTGGTGAACAGATAAACCACAGAATAGATTCCACAACACATCTCACTCTTTTGCTCGGGACTATATACAACACCTTGTACCATTACCTTATGGAGGGCAGCACCTTCATATCACTAAGGCTGAGAAATAAAGGGCTCATTAAACATCACCTGTGGATCCATATCTGCTTATGTTATAAGGTTTAATTATATCCCTAGCAAATATGATGGGCGGACCATATAGATAATAAGATACAAAGACAGGATCTGAACTGGAGTTTACATAACCATGATTATGTTATTATAACTTACATAAAACACAGGATAATAGAACAGAACAGATCTCCCAGATTTCTCATTTAATAAAGGCAGAACCTGAGACCAAGTGAATTTGAATGGCTCACCCAGACTCATACATGCAGGCAGTGGATCAGTGCAGACTCCTGTTCCTGGGTGATTTAGATTATGGTTTATCTGGTTTGATTTGATGAACCTCAAGTGTTTCACTCAGGCTGCTTACATTCTAGTCGATACAAAATAGGACTAATAAACTACTGCAGGTAGTAATCTGGATTACAGACAGGTGCATTCAATCAGACATTTAAAGAATGTCTCTAGGGATAAGACATCGTGCTGGGGTTGACAAATCGGTGAACTACAACATCAGCAATATGTAATTTCTATACTTGCTGAACTTGAGGTCTAATTGACCTCTTGCCCACTCCTGTAAGAGTAGAGAAATTCCTCCATTGGAGACATTTTTTCTGCAGGCTTAAAGAGGCTTCTGCTCCACTTAGTTTGCCTGGGTGAAAAGCATCCCAGAATACCTTCCCCACAGTCACATCCCCACATACATGCTTTAAACAACATGAATAGTAGCTAATATTTTATTGAGCACATTATAAATGTTCTGCTCCATGTGCTTTAGGCATATTTACACAGTAAATTTCCAGAGCTACCTGTCCTTTGACAGCTGAGTAAACAAGGCATAAAGGATTTAAATAGTGACCCTAAGCTGCCGAAGTCTGGAAGTTGTTGAATGAGGGACTCAAACCAAAGCAATCTGGCTCCAGAGCCCACACTCATTGCCGTGGCACTACTTAAGTCTCTACTAGGCTTACCCCTACCAAATACCTTATCTTGAACCCACCTTTGACACAGGATGTAAACCGTCCCCTTCATGCAAGGCCAACGTCACATCTAACATCCTCCAGAGACCTCAATGGAACTCCCATCATTCATTTATTACTTATGCCTTATTGCATTCACCATGCAAAAGGATTATCTCCACTGCGGTACACATATTTTACTCTTTGTACCAGGGCTGAGAGCAGACGACTTTCATGTTTGTAATCTTCACAACACCTCTGTGAAGTGTATATTATCTCCATTAAACAGACAAAAATACTTAGTAGTTTAGTGATTTGCCTAAGGTTACAAGTGTCCTGTGTTGGGCTAGGATTCCAGAGTTATCTAATTCCTAAATTCAATGTATTTTCACTATGTCATATTTCTTGTGATACTGAAAGACCTTGAACATGACTTCGTCATTGTTAGAGGTAGAAAACTTATCTAAAACAAAAAGCCCTACAATTATATTATGATGTCTGTATCAGTTTTCTATTGCTGCCAGAGCAAATTCCCACACTCGAGCATGACAACAATACAAATTTATTATCTCAGTGGTTCTGAAGATCAGAAGTCTGAAATGGATCTCACTGCGCTAAAAACCAGAGTTGGGAGGGTGGCACTCCCTCTGCAAGCTGAGTGGAGACTCTGTTCCCTTGCTTTTTCCAGCTTCTAGAGGCTGTTCACATTCTTTAGCTTCTGTCCCCTTCCATTTTCAAAGCCAGCAACAGCAAGTCAAGTCTTTCTCAAATTACATCATTCTGACTCCAACTCTCTTGCTTCCTTCTTTCACTTATAAGACTCTTGAGATTGCTTTGAGCCTGAGGATACACTCTCTCATCTCAAAACCAGCTAATGAGAAACCTTGCCTCTATCTGCAATATGATTTCCCCCTTGCCATGTAACCTTATATATTCATAGGTTCTGGAAATTAGGATGTGGACATCTTCGGGGTGGGGGCATACTCTGCTCATCATGGTGTTGTAAAACCAATACATTCACTTCACGTTTCTAAATTGCCTACATGTGCTGAGAACTGTGTTAGGTGTTACGGATAATGAGGTAAAGAACAGAACTATAATGGGAAAATATTAGGGAAGGTTTCCTATAGGGTATGACCTTTGGCTTGAGTCTAAAAGGATAAGTAGTGACCAATTGGTGTGAAATAGGGCAGCTGTGATATAAGGCAAAAACAAACGAAAAAACACACCAAAAAACAAAACAAAACAAAACAAAAACAGTTCATTAATGGGAAATGCATTTTCACTTAATTTGTGTTATTAATTTGCTTACACTCTACCATTTGCAATATGTTATAATAAGTTAGCACGGACATCCAGATTTAAAGAAATTTCATGGATTTCCCAGTTTAGGAGATCAAGCTCTGATGTTTAATCCAACTGCTTAATTGTATTTGATTAAAAATATTAGATTTTTAAATGAAAAATATCCTCAGGAGTGGTATGTGGAATATTTTTCAGCCCAAAATATCCAGATGTTATTTGTTGGCACCAAGAACTACAAAGTCAGAACAACTGTTATATATAAGAAGAATGAATTCAGTGGGTAAGAAAGAATACATGCAGTGACTTCACATTCGTGATGGACACCTAGTGGGTTCCTGCTATCTTATACTGTGGGTGGGCAAACTCCTATTTGCCTATTGTTCCTCAGGTTTTCCCTTGGGAAGCATTGATGGTGACCTATAGGCACTGACCACCAGTGAGCCTTGTAGATACCAAACATGGTTCAGGATATAACCTGATAAAAATCACCATGCTCAAAACAAACGCAGCAGGGAAAATTGATTCTGTCTAATTTCTTTAGACTCCACAAGATGGCTAGCTGAGATTGCCCCAGATTTTTTGAGCAATCTCCCAGAAAGTCTGACAGATGTTGCAAACACAGCCATTGCTTTAGAATTTGCAACAATCTTTTAAAAGCATTATCTTGTTTAATAGTAATCACTTTCAATTTTAGGAACTTTATAAAAAGTGTTTTTTGTTTAAATTTTTTCCAATCCTCGTAACACTCTCAAGGAAATAGGAAGATATTCTTTTCAGCACCTGAACAACTAATTTCACATAAAAAGTGTCAAATAAATATGTATTGCATAATAAATGTTCTATAGAAAAATAAATGGAAGCTTGAAGTGGCCAGATGATATTTCTTAAGTCATATGGACACACCTTCAACCTTTTATTTTGCTTTTATATTGTTTAAATAGACATGTTCAAAATACTTTTATTGTAGTAGTTAAACTCATCATTCTGTTACCTCTTTTATTATTTTAAATATTACAAAATCATTTCCCAACTAGAAGCAAACATTCACCTATATTACCTTCAATTTTTAAAAAAAAATATGAATAGCCAAGTGGAAGCACACAGGAGTTAGTATTTCAAGGGAATATATTTTTTATCTGGTTATCAGGTACAGAGGGGGCAGAACAGACATAAAACCAAAAAATACCTACACCCATAAGAACATTCTGAGGTCAACCAAGAGATTTGAGCGCTGAAGTTTCATCACTTTTTAAAAATCTTCTCCTGTTCATGAGATTGTAGTAGTGACAGATATTTTGTACCATTTTGCATAATTTAGTCATGCCACCAGCCCCAGTCACAGTTCATAAACCATAAGTCAAATGTTGACCACACTAGTGCAATCAGAGGCCTTTCTCGCAGAATGAGGAATATGACATTAATTTTTGGTATCATGTAGGTGGTTATGTATAGGGTAGCTAAAAATCCAGTCTTCAGAGAGAGAGAGAGAGATAATGTAGAAAAAGTAAATCAGGCTCTTAGAAGATAAAAGAGTAAAGGAAAACAAAGAGAACCTTAGGCATTTTCCTAGTTGTTGGTTCCTTCCAGAAATTTCTTCAGGTCAAGCTCACTCCAATCTTTTGGTTCCTTAGTCAGCACCTTCTTTTTAGAATTCCCTAATTTGTGTTAGCTTTGGTTTGCCTTAGTATGTACATATTTGCAATAACTTAAATATGAAATGCATAAGGGCAAAGAGTTTTGTTCATTACTATACTCTTAAGCATCTAAAATATTTCTTGCATCTAGAACTCTCAATAAGTAGCTGTTGAATGAATGAATTGAAAAGCAACAAAAATAAATATCTACACGAGTCTCATAGACTTGTCCCTTATTTCAAGGGAGTTCTGGTTAGATGACAACAGGAATAAGAAGAAAAAAATATTTAGACTCTACAATAAAAAAGTATAAGGTTCTTTGAACTCTTAGGTAAAACATTTCTTTCAACGTCTAAGCCAATCAGTGAGGGTTTCACTGATGTGGCATTTGGGCTTCATGTTGAAGGATGTCATAAAAACAGTAGTGATTCGGGTTGGAGAAATCTGAAATTTAGAAATGATTTAGATTAAGTTAGAATTTTCTCATATGAAAATTAGAAAGAGGAAACAGAGTATGAGGATTCCCAGAGGCACAAGAACAGATAATTAATATATTCTGGTTGCTTAAATATTACCTTATGATTGACAGAGTTTGTGTGGGAGTCTAACTATGGGTGAGACTAGAGAGAACTGGGTAGGAGACCACCTCACTAGGTCTTATAACCATTATTAGGAAGTTATTAATATTCACACAAAAGCAATTGGGACCCACTGAAAATCATGTCACTCCTTGCAGTAACTCTTGATCTCCCCAAATTGTGATATGTTCATTTTCTGACCATTTGACCTTGTGCCAGCATCTTACCACTCCTGCCTTTGGATGACAGATAAGTAAGCAGCCTACATTTAAAAGTTTTCAGTCCATTTCTCTTCTCATGCTACATTGCTTGCTTGATCTATTTCTCTATACTATTTCAGAATTCAAATGTTAGTCATTTATGATTTAAAACAGAATGAAATGTCTCACTCTAGCACATGTATTTAAAGCAGAAACTGAACGTATTTTAAAGTTTTGGAGAATGTAAAAAGAAAAAAAATATTTTAGCTAAAGGAACTTTATTACTTAAGCTAAATTAGAGTTTTCACAGAGAAATTGCAAAAGGACAGAGATAATTTGGCTGAAATTTGCACAGTAGTTATATACCATGTGTGTCATCATTTTCAAAGGCACCGAAGTCACACCAGACTGCATGAGACTGGGGACAAAACCATTTTTTTAGACTGAGAACTGTTTCATGTCCATAGCTAGACATGGAATTTTCCATAGATGCTGGACAAAAGTAAGCAATTTGTCCTGTCTCCTAGAAAATTAAGTATTTCTACAGGCTTCATCACCACAAGAGCTAATCATTTGCTATATTCCAACTATTTCCAATGAATTTATTTCCCTCTCCTAATGGAAAAGAGCAGTAGAAAGTAGGACTAGCCAGTTAGATGCAGCACAGCAGAGCAGATATGAGCACAGGCTTCCAAAGTCAGAACAAGCGTGTTTTAATCTAGGATAGAATACCTACCAAGATAAGAACTTTGGGTTCATTACTGAATTTTTCTGCATCTCAGGCTGGTCTTTCAAATATTGCTACTAATGGACCTAGCTCAAAGCATGGCTAAAAGAAATTGAATGAGATATTCCTAAGAGCACCTGTCTTATAGTGAATATTCAATAAGAGGTTAGCTCTTTTCAGCCCTTTGCACTGTTAGGTTGTGTGAGGAGGAGGAGGCAAGGTCTTTTGGAATCAGGAGTATATAATATACACACATACACACATACACATCCTGTTGGCTTTGTTTCTTTGGAGAACCCTGACTAATAGAAACAAGGAAGGAATGTTTGCTCTTGGGTTCTAAACAGGGATCTGAATTCAAGAGAAGGTGAAAACAACAGGTCCTGCCCAAGGTACCTGTGAGGGAACTTTGCAGATTTAGAATCCATTCTCATTATTTATAGATTTCATATTTGCAAATTAGTCTACAAGCTAAAATTTGTAACCCCAAAGTTGATATTCGTGGCATTTTCAGTTCATGGAAATATGCAGAATGGCAAAAAATTTGAGTCACCTGGCTTTCCCAGCCGATGTCAAGCACGCTGAAGACCTGCCTTGTTGTCTTAGCTCTCATACTATAAACGAGAGTCCTTTAAGTGACCTCTTTGCTACCACCATTCTCACATTTTTGTGTTTTGTTGTGATTTCACTGTTTAAAATGGCCCCGAAGCCTCGTGCTGAAATACTGTCTAAAGCTCCTGAGCACAAGGAAGCTGTGAAGTACCTCACAGGAATAATATATGTGCTAGATAAGCTTCACCCAGGCATGAGTTACAGTGTTGTGGGCTACAAGTTCATTGCTAACAAGTCGACACTGTAATTAGGTATCTTTAAACAGAAAAACACATAAAGCAAGGTATGTATTGATCAGTTGATGAAATGTGATCAGAGGGTCACAGAAACCTCAAACCCTGTGTTCCTCCTAGGGATAATTGCTCAATATTCACTAATTCAGTATTTTCAGTGACTTTAGAGTTGAAAGAATAGTTTAAAAATATAGTTATTCAGAAAACTACAGTTTACAAAATATTTATTTACCAGGACATAGTGACGCTCAATCTACACCTAAGAGTAAGGTAAAGCTTTACTGCCTGTTTTCCAGACACATGAATTCAGTATGGGTCAGAGAAATGAGACGTCTTGCTTAAAGATGACTCAGATAGTAAGTGACTGAGTCAGCATTAGAAAAAACTCTAAAGCCTGTGAGTTTTTTTTTTTTTTTTTTCCTACCAGGTCTGACTTCTCAGGGCTGTCAACTGCACCATGCTGGGCTGCTAAGTGGGGCCAACTTGCTGGCATGGGGTTAGAGCAGAGCCAAAGCAGTCCCTAGACAAAGACAAAAAGCCACGACACTCAAGTCACCAGCAGCATTCTACCTATGGATAAAATTCATGGGGAAAGTGGTTGTGGCCGAGATGACAGTTCAGGGGACAATAGTAACAGGAAGAATAGCCACTGTTTATTGGTGACCTGCTGTATTATAAGGATCCTATTTAAACTCTTTATAGTTGTTTACTCCTAAGTATTATTTTTATTGTAAGATGTGTTTTATTCCACTATACATTTTAATGTATTTTACATATGAAAGCTATCCATTTATTTTGAACCCAAACTTACAAATATAAATGCAAAAAATGTACACTTTGTGCCCCCAAAATATGCCGACTTTTAATTTTTCACAGAGCATTTACAGTGTTTAATTCCACAGTTTCTCTAGGTTCTTTGCACCCTTGTGTCCTTCATAATTTTGTTTCCACTGTATACTCTTACCCTTTGTTCTTCCATTTCATTTAAGGGATCAAAGCGAGCCAACACAGTTTATCTGTTTAGTTGTGCAATTGCAGTAATACAAGAACAATTTTTGGCAATGGAGATAAATAGGTAGATTCCAGAGATATATAGGATAATAAGTAGTTATGATTTAACGATTGATTACTTGACTGAATGTGGGTGAAGGAAAGTGTGGAAGTATACTGGGTAATTTAATGATAATGGGGTATTGGCAAGTAGCCAAGTCCAAGTTGGGAAGGCAAATATAATGAAATCTACTGCATTTATAGACAGGAAGGTGAGAAAAGTTTAAAAGTGATGTAATGGGACATTTATTACATGTCATGGTAGGGCTGAGAAAAGGGGGTGTGGATAACAGATTCTACAAGTTTCCTGATATTCAATAGCAGGAACTATGTTCTCCATAGTTTCCTGCAGTTGTCTACAAACATGTATCAGAGAATGTTTTGTTCAGCTCCCTCCCCTTCTTATATGACTCCAACAAAAGTGCCCAAGCTCTCAGCTCCAGAATTAGATCCTAATTAGCTGACGAATATTAAGTTTTTCTTTTTAAGGTGGTTAATTTAGAATGGGGTGCTCTTCAGTGTTTGTCAATGACACTTCAGGGAGAATTCTACAGTAGAACATCTTATCCCTCTGATCACTGCCGTTTCTGGATAATGATGCCTGAAACTTGAGCATGAAGCCAATACACAGAAGGAGCAAAGTCAATAGTACCAAAAAGAAGCAGAACAGAAGCTCTGGCATACCGTAAGTAAAGTCATCTTCACTATTGATCTTACTGTATAAGAAAATTTCCTTATCATCAATCCATTTTGAATTAGATTTCTATTACTTGTAGAAAGTATCTCAAGAGAAAGGATCAATTGTGTCCCACACAATAAATAAGATATGATAGGCACCCAGCAAAAATGGTTTAATAAACAAACGTGCAGATGTAAATAAAGTTTGGCAATCTTTTCATATTTGAATCCTGAAGGATCATCATGATAAAGGCTTATTATCCCTTCCTTTCTACGTGACTAATCAGCTTGATGATTTAGGTGAATTAACCATGTCTAATGTTTCATGGAGAAATACAACATGTGCACATCTACTTCTACAAATAATTTTTTTTAAAAGCTGAGACAATTTGTACAATTCATCCACCTGATGGGAGGTCTGAATCTGGAGGGTTGCTCAGATCTGTTCTGAATCTCAGGAAGGAAGTGGACCTTTACAAACTACATAAACCAGATATTGGATACATGCTGTCCTAGAAGGGCAAAGTGACATAGGCAAGATGACTCTCTTCATCTAAAGAATTCCAATAAGGGCTGAGAGCTGCAAACTCTCTGCTAGCAGTATTTCCAGTATGTGGAGGAATAAATCCCTCTGTGCTGAAGGAGGACCTGGGTAACTTATCATAGCATCCACTATAGAAGAACACACCATAAGCTCGTTAGCCCCATGTTTAAAGGGGTAAGGGTGCACTTTGTCAGTTCATGGCCTAGCTGCAAATGGATGGATCTGGACCCAAGAGCTGATCATTAGATCAAAGTTTTTCAACTAAGAGTGATTTTTCCCTGCACAGGACATTTGTCGATGTCTGGAATCATTTTTGGTTGTCACAACTGGTAGAGGGTGCTCCTGGCATCTAGTGGGTAAGGGATGCTTCTGAAACAATGTATAAGACAGCACAACAAAGAATTATGCCTCATAAAACTTTAGCAGTGCTGAGGTTGAGAAACCCTGGTCTAGAATCTGTGGATGCTACTCTTTATTAATGTGTTGATTGTAAAAATAGCAACCCAAGCCAATTTCTCTTGAAACAAGAGGAAATCCATTACTTTAAACCAAAATTATACATATTGCTTCAGAAATTCTATATCTTTTTTTTTTCTCTTTCACACTGAAAATGTCTTGGTTCTAGTCATTTTTCAATCCTTCTATAAAACTAGAAAGTTTTGGGGCAAAATAGCCCAGTCGCTAATGATTAGATGAAGTGTATAATGAACATTTTTCTCCCAGGAGATATCAAGAATAAAAGGAATGCTGAACCTAGCTAATTGCTAGATTTCACATAATACTTCATAATATTTGGTTATGGAAGGTCAAGAGTTAAGTAAAGTTTGAAAGACTGATACAGGTATCCTCTTAATCCTCTCAATATCTCTTTAGACTAAGATCCAGGGTATTCTTCCCATTTCCAAACAGTGGCCTATCTTAGGAAAAAGACAATATTGAAACTGCTGTCATAAGCATTTAAAAAGGCAATGACAAGCTGTTGTAGTGGATATATGAATGTGTTTGCCGTGCATTAGAAACAGGCTTTGCAAATTACTGTGTGTTCATAATGAAAGAGCATGGGACATGGTAACACAAGTTTGAAATACTCCTGAGCCACTGATAAACTCTGTGTCCTTGGTCATGTCACTTACTCGCTGAACTTGTTTCCTCACTTTACTATGCTGATGCACACTTTGCAATGTATATATTTGCATGGACATGTGTGTGCATGCCCATATGTCTGAAGTTTAAATGCAATCAAATTACTAAATGCACAAGAAAATATTTAGCAAGATGCCTGGCCAAAAGTACTTGCTCACATGCCAGGTGAATCTTAATGACCAGCTCTCAGTCTCACCTAAAAAGACAAGAACATCTTGCAAGTAATTACTTCTGTCTTCTAAGATAACTGCTGCTGTTTGGCAACACAGTAGGAACTCCCAGTAGAAGCAACCTTGCTCTCATTGCATCTGCTCCAGAGAAATCAAAAAATAATTACCTTTTTATTTGGAGACTTGATTGATGCAGCAACCTTCCCCATGGCTATGGGGAGATAAACTGGGCCAAGGAGAATAACCTGGGTTTTTTCTGCCTTGATTGCTACTGTTGCAGGGATAATTTGAGTTCAGGGTGCAGTGTAGCAGGACTGATTGAAGAGAAGACCTTGAGCACATCAACTCTCAGATATCTTGATTACAGAAACTGGGGGCTCTCACTCCAAGTTCATGAATATGATGAGGATGTAACACACTCCACTGCTAAGGCAGTTTTCTGCTTTCTATGAATACAAGGAGAAAGCCAGTTTAAGAGTCAGTGTCAATGCTAAAGGACCAGAATCATGACAAAAGCAGGTATAACTCCCCTAACAGGTGCTTCTCTGCCCCAGAGGGAAAATATATATGTATATATATTTATATGTAAATATAATTATGTATAGTTGAAAACAGCAATTACATCAGTTTTTATTGACTAAAATGAAATTATTTTTAATGGAATCTATTTTGTTTAAAAGTATATGCCTCTCTTGGACTTCCCTGGTGGCACAGTGGTTGAGAATCTGCCTGCCAATGCAAGGGACATGGGTTCAATCCCTGGTCCAGGAAGATCCCATATGCTGCAGAGCAACTAAGCCCGTGCGCCACAATTACTGAGCCTGCACTCTAGAGCCCTTGAGCCACAACTGTTGAGCCCACATGCACAACTATTAAAGCTCACGTGCCTAGAGCCTGCACTCTGCAACAAGAGAAGCCACTGCAATGAGAAGCTCACCCAATGCAACGAAGAGTAGCCCCTGCTCTCTACAACTAGAGAAAGCCCACGCACAGCAACGAAGACCCAATGCAGCCAATAAATAAATAAATAAATAAAATTTATTAAAAAAATAAATAAAATGAAATAAAATAAAAGTATCTGCCTCTCTTAATGACAATGGTGGCTGTAAGACTCCCTAAAATTATCAACTGGAAATTAACACTAGAAAATACTTCACCCACATACCTTTGGAGAGGTTTTTTTTAAAAAGTCAAACTCCCAAGGATCGTAAACTTTTCAATTAATCCTCAAACTCTCATTAATTTGGCTAGCTTCTTATACTTTAAAAAATACTTAAAAATAAATTGAAAACTGTCTAAGTTCTATACACATTAATCAGGTAAATAGGGAAGGTGGGGGAATAGTGGAATGCTTTGGGCAGGGGAGCTCAGGAAGGTTAGTAAATGCTGGTGAGGTACAGTGAGAATGGTGTTACAATTTAGAGCATCTAGTATCTCATCTCATACATGTCTGGTGTTTTGTAAGTCATTTTATCCCTCTGAGTTTCAGTTTCCTACTTGTAAAGTTGTGATGACAAATAGCTCTATCCCTTAAAAGCTTCTAGAAAATTACATGATATCGTGAGCATAATATGCACTGTAGATTATTTTAAAGCACTGTGAAAGTGTTCACCATTATCATTAACAGCATTACCTAAAAATATAAGCAGTTTATTAAGGAATTAATAAGATGCATAAAACATAATGTGTGGCCCGTAGCAGGCAGGTCTTCATTAACAGCTACTGATGAACATGTTGTACAGATAAAACTAAAGGGAAAATGCCACCTATAAATTGTATGAGGCTCAACACAATTTCTTCTTTTTAACTCTCAGTTCCCTCATCTGCTAAATGTTGAAAGATGATTCATTCAAACAATATACCCACAACACACTTGCATGCTCAAATAAACATTAAAAGCAGTAGATGGTACTGATGATAGCAATATTTGTTTAATATTAGAGTTAATAGTATAAGTAGAAATAATAATGCAAATATTGTGTGAAGCATCATCAAATACCTTCTATTTTGATTCATTTTTAATTGCAGTAACATTGCTTTATAGCATTATATGTTTCATGTGTACAACCTTATATTTCTACTTCTGTATACACTACAGCAAAGCCCACCACCAAAAATTTAGTTTCCATCCATCACCATACAATTGATCCCCTCTACCCACTTTGTCCTGCCCCCTGCTCCTTTCCCTCTGGTAACTGCTACTCTGTTCTCCGTCTCTATGGTCATTTACTTTGTTTTTCTTGTTTGTTTTCTTATTTGCTTGTTTTTTAATATTCCACATATAAATGAAATCATGCAATAGTTTTCTTTCTCCATCTGACATTTCACTTAAGCATAATACTCACAAATTCCATCCATGTTATTGCAATGGCAAGATTTCATCTCTGTTATGACTGAGGGGTATTCCATTGTGTTTGTGTGTATCATATCTTCTTTATTTATTCATCTGTTCAATTATACCACAAGCAAAAGTATCAAAGTATCATTTGGCACTCACTATTCTAGATGATGTCTTTGTAATTTCCTTTAGGGATTGAGACTTGGCTACATAGATCCTTCTTCAGTGTTTGTTATATTTGAGTTGATTTTTTAAGAAATGAGACAAATATAATCCACTCCAGGAAGACTTTCCTTCAGTTCGCATTTTGATTTAAGTGTCCCTCTTCAATGCTCATTTCTATTTTAGCCATGTATACATTGTATTGCAATCAAATATTTAAGTATCTCTAGCCCTAATTTGAGTGAGAGCAAAAATGAGACAGTAAAAAAATAGCAAGTATGCATTAAACCATTGCTGATTCTGCATATAAAAGCATAAACCTTTAACTTACTAAAATAAAACAAATTAATGAATTCAAAACGCACATATCCTGAGCTTAATTTTGTTTTTTTTGCTTTGTTGTTTCATTGGCATTTTACAACCAAAAAAGTTCATTTCCTGATTATTGAGCATTCAGTAAAGATAATTCCTTCTACTATTTTATATCCCATTTTATTAGTGACTACTTTGTAGATTCATCAGTCTGAATTAAACCACTGATTTGAGCCAGTGCTTCATCAGCGACTTCTTTCTCACTTCTAGAAGAGTTTCTAATTAGAATAACCTTTCATAGCATTTTTAGTTTAATAACTGCAAGCCTAATAATATATTCACTCCACATAAAAACACTTGTCAATAGAGTCCATGGAATGATTGAACATGCAATACACACCTCTTGTCCTTCACATTGATGCACATATAATATAATCAGATCCACCTCTTCATTACTTCCAAAGAGCCAAATACATCCTTTCCAAAAAAAAAACACTCTTTCCAATCTCGATTTTCAGAGAGAAAGCTTTTACTCTGAATGTCCTTTTTTCCCCCTTTTTCACTATTCTTTCAGTTTATTTTAAAATGTCTCCTCTGTTACATTTTCTAAATATCATCATTGATAATGTATTTCTGTCCTTGTGTCATTAATATGAAAATTATAATCCCTTTACAATTTCCACACTATTTTTATCCTACAATTACTTGTCCAATAGCATTTAATATCCCTATTTTATGGAAAATTATCTGAAATAGTTTTCTATATTGATCATCTGTAAATTTTTTTTCATTTTTTATTGTGGTAAGATATGTGCGTGTGTGTGTATATATATATATATATATATATATATATATGATTTGTCAGTTTAACCATTTTAAGTGTTCACAGCCATCACAACTTTCTGTTCCAAAAGCTTTTTACCACCTCAACCAGCAACTCTGTACTTATTTACCAATAACTCCCCATTATCCACTCCCCCCAGCCCTTGGTAAACTTGCAGTGAATATGCCTATTCTAAATATTTCATATAAGTGGAATCATACAATATTTATTCTTTTGTATCTGGTTTCTTTAATTTAGCATAATACATAGTTTATTCCTGTTGCAGCATGTATTAGAACTTCATTTCTTTTTATGCCTAAATAATACTCAACTTCATATGTATCTCACGTTTTGTTTATCCAGTCATCTGTTGATGGATACTTGGGTTGTTTCCAGTTGTTTGGAATTTTTTCTTCCATATTTTTGAACCCTCTCCAATCAAGCTTTTTTTTCAATACTCCATGGATACTGACATTATCAAGACCCTCATGATCTCTGTACTATTAAATTAAATGATTAATAATCAGTTCACATCTTGTTTGATCCATGAATAGCATTTCACAGAAATGACCACATTTATGGTCATGAAATATCTTCCTAACTGGATTACCGGATATCATAAATAAGATTTAGAAGACAGAATGGCCTTTTTACAGATTCAGTATAAAAACTGAGATACTTGAGGGAAACCTCACCTCTTGGAAAGACAGAAGGGTACTTTCACAGAAGCTTTAGTAAACCCCTCCAAGTTGTGTTAGATCACATGGCCATTCTTGATTCAGATATTGAAAAGGAAGATATAATTATTGTGATTTTCTCAGCCTATTTCATGGAGCTGTGAATAGGCTCCATGTGTCCTGAATGAGATTCACAGAGTTGTTGGAGAGATGAGTATCTGAAGAACCCTGGGATTCTGTTATGAAGGAAAAGATGAAAGTGATGCTAGGTAGGCAACCGACAGTATCTACTGTGTGTCTGAAAACATCCATGGAATTATATTTCAAAAATTATTTCTACCTCAAGTACTGGTATTAGGATATATAAAACGTACTTATGTGTCTATTTAAACATTAAACCAGTATAAAAATAGAATATCTTCTAAATTTTCTCTATGACAGATCAAAATAAATAAAGAGAAAAAAAATTTTCCCTCTTTTCCATTATAAAACATGACTACTTTAATGTTTGAACTCATTCCTTGAAAGGCACTTCAAAACAGAAATTATGTGTATTCAGCTTCATGATAATTACAGATAAGATTTAACAGTTAGCCATCCAAATAAATCCTGCAGGTGGTAAGAAATGGTCCATGCATAAAACAAGCAGCCCAATTTTCAAAAGGCTATCAATTAAATGAGAAGAACTGTTGAACTGGACTGCTGCTCCCCAAATGTTAATTAAAATTGCAATATTGCTGTGGGGCAGCCAAACATACTGAAGCTCTTGGACAGCTGTGATGCAGCAGCTCAGCATATTGTAATCACAGTGATCTATCGCTTTGATATCATCACTGAGAAACAGTATTATTCCAGGATTCCGATTACTTACTGCCTAAGGCATGCATTTGTTTCATAACACTCTTTTATACTTTTTATTCTTTTTTTTCCTTTTATTAATTCATCTACCTAATACCTGATGCATGGGTCAAAGACTAATGATTTTCCATTATTGGCTTTGCAAATACATAATGCCATACATGTCACAGCCACAGCTCACAACTGATTTCAAACTTGGTGCATCTATTTTGATTTTTTCTTTTTCTTATATAAATGCCAGACTCTGAGTTTTATTTGTTTTTAATCCTTCTTCTCCTTTAATTCAAAAATATTTCATTTCTTAAACTCAACAATACCATTAAATTAGTACTTACTATATATTGTGGAAATATATGGGATATTAAACCTCTCTCACTTCTTAACAATCACACATTTCTTAATTGAGGTAATTTTAGATTCGCATGCAGTAAAAGAACAATACAGAGAGATCCTTTCTGCAATTTGTCTAGTTTCCTCTAATGGTGACATTTTGTAAAACCATAATACAATATTACAACCAGGATATTGACATTGGTAAAATCCATTAATTTAAATCAAGCATCCATAATTTTACTGATATTCATAACAGTGTGTATGTATGTATGTATTAAATTTATGCAATTTTGTGATAGGTAGTTTTATGTATACGTCATTGTAGCAAAGATACAGTGCCAACACCATAAGCATCGTTCCTGCTCTTCTTTGATAACTATATCCGTATCCCACCAGTTTTCCCGACCTTTCCTAATCCTTACCACTGAATATGTCCTTTATTTCTAAAATGTCATCATAAATAGAACAATACAGCATATTACAGCCTTTTGGAATTTTTTTTCACTCAGCATGATTCTCTGGAGATTCATCTAAGTTGTGTGTATCAATTTTCTATTCCATACTATTGCTGAGTAGTATTCCATGACATGAATTTACTACTGTTTAACAATTCACCTGTTGAAGGACATCTGAGCTGATTCTGGGATTTAGCTGTAATAAATAAAGCTACTATGAACATTTGCTGTACAGATTTTTGTGTGAACATGTTTTTATTTCTCTGGGATGAATTCAAAGTAGTACAGTTGCAGGGTTGAATGATGGTTGTATGTCTACTTGTTTTTAGAAAGCTCCAACCTGTTTTTCATAGTGGCTGTACCGTTTTACATTCCCACAAGAAATATATGAGAGCTCGTTTCTTCACACACATGACAATATTTGGTGTTGTCACTATTGTTTTATTTTTAGCCCTCCTAATAGGTGTGTAGAAATATCCCACTGTGATTTTAATTTGCATTTCCCTGCTGGATAATGGTGTTGAGTATCTTACTGTTGAGTGCAGTGAGTTTCCTATATGTTCTAGACATTAGTTCTTTGTCAGATATATAGTTTTAAATACTTTCCCCCAATATGTAGTTTGTCTTTTACCCTCTTCACATAGGCTTTCACTAATTAAAATAATTTCCTCTTATGTGTTGTGCTTTTGCTGTCAAATCTGAAAAATTTTGGTCGAGATTATTTTTCTTTTTTTAGCCTATGACTATCTGATTGCTACAAGACCATTTATTAAAGAGGCTAATTTTCTTCCATTTAGTTGCTTTTGCATCTTTGTAAAAAATCAGTTGGGCATATTTGTAGGGTCTGTTTCTGGGTCTTCAATCCTATTCCACTGGCTTATTTGTCTATTCTAATGCCAAAGTTACACAATTTTATTAATGTACCTACATAATGTCTTGAAATCAGATATACTAATTCATCTCACATTTTTTTTGTTTTCAAAATAATTTTAGCTAGGTTAGTTTTTTGTTTTTGTTTTTGTTTTTTACTTTTCTATATAAATTTTAGAATAATCTTGTCTGTAACCCCCAAAACATGCTGGTATTTTGATAAGAATTACATTAAACCTATATATCAATTTAGGGAATGCTAACATTATTACTACTCGAATCTTCCAATATATAAACACAGTATGGCTTTACATTTATTTAAATCTTTTCCTCTTTCCTTATCATTGTGTAGTTTTCAACATAAAAGTCTTTGTACAATTTTATTAGATTTATACTTAAATATTTTGTATTTTGAGCATCATAAATGATATTTCTTTTTTAATTTCAGTGTCCAAGGGTTCATCACTCACATATAGAAAGACAAAGTGATGGTTGTACATTTATCATATTTCCTGTGACCCTGCTGGAATGACTTATTAGTTTTATCTGCTTTTTCATAGTTTCCTTGGGGTTTTATACACAGATTGTTATTATGTTGTACATATAGGATAATTTTACTTTTTCCTTTCTCATCTACATACATTTTCTTTCCTTTCCTTTCCTTATTGCACTGGTTACAATTTCCAGCATTATTTTGAAAAAGAGCAGTGAGAGTGTTCATCCTTGACTTTTTCACTATCTTGGCATTTAGTCATTCATCATTAAATACAATGTGAGCTGTAAGTTTTTTGTAAATGTCCTTATCAGTTTGAGGAAGTTTTCTATTCCTAATTTTCTGAGAGGCTTTCTTTTTTTTTTTTTTTATCATAATTAGGTGTTGTTTTTTGTCAAATTGTTTTTAATGCATTAATTCATATGTGATTTTTCTTCTTTCTTCTGTTGCTGTTGTTGATTATAATGATTAATTTTGTAATGTTGAACTATACTTGCATTTGCTGAAATAAACCCCACTTAGTCATGGTGTATAATTCCTTTTTTATATTTCTAAATTTTATTTTACACTAGTTTATTAAGATTTTATGTCTATATTCATGAGGGATACCAATTTGTACAATTTGTAGTTTCTTTTTTGTTGTTGTTCACCTTTTGGTTTGGGTATCATTGTAATAATGAACTCACAAAAAGTATTTTCTGATAAAATTTGTATTAGTTCTTTAAATGTTTATTAATATTTTTAGTGAAACCATACAGTTCTGCAGATTTATTTCTCAAGAGCTTTAAACTATAAATTCAAGAGATATTTAGATTATTTATTTTATCTTGGCAAAGTTTTGGTAGTTTTTTGTTTTTGAAGAATTGGTCCATTAATTTTAAATTGTCAAATTCATGAGAATAGAGTTGTTTGCATTATAACCTTCTTATCTTTTTAATGGTTGCAGGATCTAGATGACTGTCCTTATTTTACTCCCAATATGGGTTATTTGTGTATTCTTCCTGCTATTTTTGTTTAATTTTTAAAGTAAATATATCAATTTTATTGATTTTTTCAAAGAAACAAATTTTGGCTTCATTGATTTTTTTTTTTTTCTATTATGGGAATATTTTCAGCTTTATTGATATCTGATGATATTTATTATTTTTCTTTCTCTGCTTGCTTTGGGCTTATTTTGCTTTTATTTTTCTAGTTTCATTAGCTAGAAACTTAAGTTATTGATTTGAGACATTTTCTCACTTCAAACGTAAGCATGCACTGCTATCAGTTTCCCTCTGAGCACTCTTTTGGTGCTCATATGTTTTGATGTGTTGTATTTTTGTGTTTACTCAGTTCTATATATTCTTTTAGTAGTATTCAATAGCATCATTTTCAAATCCTTTGAGACTTCCTCCCTGATTGAAGGCTTATTTAGATGTGTGTTATTTCCTGTGTTTAGAGACTCCTCTTTTTCTGTTAGTGTTGTTTCTGTTCTGTTGTTTCTAGTTTAATCTTATCATGGTTAAGTAGCACAGCTTATATCATTTCAATTATTTGAGGCTTGTTTTAAGGCACACAATATGGTCTGTCTTGGTGAGTGCTCCATGGAGATCTAAAAAAAAATTATGTATTTTGTTACCATTAGATGTAGTGCTCTTTATATGTCAATTAGATCCTTTTGGTTGAATGTATAGTTGACCTTTGAACAATGTGGCAGTTAGGGACAGTGACCCTCTGCACAGTCAAAGATTTATGTATAATTTTATTGTCAGTACTCCATATCTGTGGTTCTGCATCTGTAGACTCAACCAACCACAGATCATGTAGTACTGTAATATACATTTATTGAAAAATCCATGTATAAGAAATACTCACACAGATCAAACTGGTGTTTTTCAAGAGTCAACTGTGTTGCTCAGATATTGGCAATCCATGATGATTTTCTGTCTAATAGTTCTATCAGTTGTTGTAATGGCAGTGTAGGAGTCTCCAACTATAATTGTGAATTTTTCTCTCAACCTTATCAGTTTTTTTTTTTTTTTCATGTATTTTGTTTCATGTATTTTGCAAATCTACTCTTTGGTCTGTACACATTTAGAATTGTTATATGAAGTTGGTGAATTATTGTTTTTTTGTGTGTGTAATGACTTATGTTTTATGTTTTTATGTCAGCAGGCATTCGCACTGCTTTCGTTTAGCATGAGAGCCTAGTCTTACTTTTGTAAACTATGTTTGCAAGGCAGTGTAATTTTCAGTCTTTGCAGTATTTTTTCATTCTTCTTGGCTAATCTGGTGTTGCTCCAGCTCCACCTGGTCTTTGTGGATGTTGCCTGAGGGGGCAGAAAGGGTTTCTCCACTGTGGGGGAGGACCATATTTGGATCCTTTTGGTGTTACCAGTTGGCTGCTGGACCTGAAAAAACATCTTAGTCCTATAGGTTTTAGTCATGTATATCTTTCATTTCCTACCAGGTTGTCTGCTTAGCTAGCTGAGACTCTCCTGTAGGCTTTGCCTGTCAGTCTAAGTATCTTCTGGCAAAAAAGGAGAGTCTTAGGTCAGGTGGTTAAGGAGAGTGATGCCCCTGTTTCTGGCTTAACTGGTGTTATTTGGACTATAGTTATCTGGGAAAATAATAAATCTACCTGGTCCACCTTTTGCTGCTCTGTCATAGGTGAGAAAATATCAGATATGAATGGCCTTTCTCTGTCACAGGGGAAGACACAAAACATCTTGATGTTGTGCTATTGCTCAAATCCTGGGACTCTACACCAGCTCTCCTCACACTTATCACATTTCAGGGCTGTTCTTTACTTGTCTCCTGTACCATTTCCAATGTTTTTGTTTGTGCTTGGTGAGGGGAAGCAAGGAGAAATGGGTCTATACCTTCTTATCTGAATACCTGAACATCTCATTATAATGTTTTGAATCTGTTTCTCCTATATAATGATTAATTTTGAAAACTTCAGCCTGTACTTATATGCATTATCTGCATGCTTTCATAATCTTCATGAATACTGACTCTATATTCCATCTTTGTATATTCAAACACCTTGCCAACACCTCATGCAGAGACAGTGATCCATGTAAGTTAAGTGAGATAAACATTAATCACGTACAGTTTATTTCTTTAGAGAATAGTACAAATTGTATTTTTTTGTATTTTTCATAAGTAGAGTTTCAACCTTTTTGCTATTATGTAAATAATGTAAAATGCTTACAATGGTCAGTGTTGTCTAATTTGTATCTTGATATTTGGATATGATATTTTAAAACTACCTAGGAAAATGTAAAGATCAGGTTCTTCTTTCTTGCATTCTTATTTTGAAAGAAATGGTTTTAGAGATTTATATTAATAGTTATCTATATAAATATGTGTTCTTATTGAAAATGACATATATAAATAATTTCTTTAATTTTTTAAAACTTTTACATTTTTAACCTTTTATAAGTGAAAATACTTGTATTTTTTTTCTTTCTGTTTCTGTAGTGACATTAGGGGAAAATTCTGGACATATGACTAGACAATCTTTATGTTCCCATCCAGCACTACTTTTTCTTAGCAAATGATCAGTAATATAACTCTAATATCTCTATTTTATACTAGCTAATTTTTTTTAACACAAGGTTATCTCATTTGGAGTCTCCCATATCAACGCCTGGAGCAGACCACAAAGTTATGTGAACTACATCAGAATTTAAAGCAAATGTTTTAAAATTCTAACTCAGATAATCCTCTGGGTAACATATGAAAGTTTTGTGAATTTTGATGATAAATAATTTATAACCTAATTAAGAGTAACAAAACAAAATATAATCCTACTCTATCTGAGATCATATTTTTTTCTAACAATATTTTCCCCTCCATAAGGAATTTGTTCAAATTCCCTTCTTACTATCCTTTGGGTTTTTAATATGTATTAAATCCATACAATGTGTTATTATATCCTATATCTGTGGATACTCTATGTATTGGGACTTTAGCACAAGTAGAAAGAAAAAAATCTGGCA
This sequence comes from Hippopotamus amphibius kiboko, assembly GCF_030028045.1. Classification (NCBI taxonomy): domain Eukaryota; kingdom Metazoa; phylum Chordata; class Mammalia; order Artiodactyla; family Hippopotamidae; genus Hippopotamus; species Hippopotamus amphibius. Next base: position 139,377,698 of record NC_080192.1, on the reverse strand, counting down.
ATAAATATGCACATAAACTTTGACAAGAGGAATCGGTTCCTATGGCAAAGACATCTTCATCTTAAGGATACCTTGCCTAGTTCATCACTCACAGAGGTTTCAGAATGAAGGATCATTTCCAAAATGCCATTCTGCTTTCATTTTTTCTCCCAAGGAAGGTCAGAATAACCTGCAAGTCGATCCTTGAACAAAGAAAGCACCAGACTTCAAATAGGCCCGCAAAGGCCCTTGAACTACAAACTTAGAACATTTTCTATGACATTTCAAAGTGACTTGTAATCCTGACATTACTGTTTAAAAGATGTAGTTTGAATCAAAAATAAACTCTAGGCCATACATTTAGAGGATAATTTTTTTGTTTTGTTTTCCCATTTGATTTCTTAAAATTAATTATAATTGTCTTTAACATATATTGCTGAGACTAACTTTAATAACTTTAATTCAAGCTATGGCATGAAAACTCTGCCTCATTTATTCTAATTTGATAAAGTTTCCATTAAATTAAAACTTAATTCAAAATACTTGTCCCCATACAAGAGGACCACTTATAATTTATTGGCTTTTTTTAAAGAAGAAAACATATAATTATACTAATTTTACTGTGGGACAGATCAACCTAGATATTGGATAGTGCATAATTTAAGTGCCTCAAACAGGTTTAGTGCTCTGTGGTCTGTCTGAGGTATTATTCCCATCTAAAAAGACTCTTATTTAGAGTAAACTAGAAAAGAAATAGAAAAGGAAGGAAATGTTTTTGGAAATACATCAGCCATAAAAGAGCAAAGGTCACCCTTGTCCCTTTCAAAACCTGCTACATTGCAGTAGGGAATTTGTAGTATTTCTGGTTTCTTTGAACTATATAGACATAAGAAAAGATTGCATTGTGTTCTTCACAAGTCCACCATGTATGTATTGGTGTGATTACCCTTCCATGGAGAGTTTGTATTACTAACTTATGCTCTAATAGATCTCAGATAAGGCTCATGAAAGCTTATATGACTCCATGTCATAAAACATCAATGCTCGCATATACTCCCAATTTCTGTTTATATGTTTGGAAGTCAATGGATGTAGGTGATGCACAGAAGCTAATGAACAATTTACTACCTCAAATTAGTGATTTAAAACCTTGCATTAAAGATTTCTGAGATCTCTGAGAATATTCCTATTTTATGACTCTTGTCTGGAGAATGTGGTGTATCCTGCTTTATGATTCCAGGTCAGTTCACTGGGTCTCTTTAGTTCCAACCTCAACCCTTGAATAAGTATTTAGAATCATCAGGATATTTGCAACAGCTATTTACAAATATGTAAATTTCTCACTATGCCAACTATACTAAAAAATGTGGCTAAAACCTTAAGAATAATATACCCGTAAGAAAATCACTGTATTGTAATATGGCAGAAAGAATTACAGGCACTCAAATCAGACTCTGGAATGCCATATCATTTGCTTATAACCTATGTGAACTTGGATAAGTAATTTTAGTTTTCAGACCATCAGTGTCCTCAACTGAGGAATTTAGCTCTTAAAATCATTAAGAGGTTTAAACCAGATGATCTACTAAAATGGACTTAAGTAGTGCCTGGCACAAAATAATCCCTTTTCCTTTCTTTCTCTTTCATTCACTCATAGGACCCTCAGGCTATCATATCTGTTCTTACACTGGCTGATCAAAGTGTTAGCAGGCTTTGTCTCAGCAGTTGGAAATAGGAACAAAAATTAAAATAAATGAGAGTTTTCCACTATTCTTCATCTTTGGCAGAATCCATTTTAATAGCTTGTCTCATCAAATAATCATTACACTCAATAAGTTGTCTAACACACTAATGCAAGGCTAAATGACTGTCAACTGGCTCAGGCCAGCCTTGCCCACTGAGTAATGACAGACTGTGGCAGGATTCCTGTCTCATTATATCAGCAGAATAACATTTCTAGTAAAATTATGCACTCATAAAATTGAGTTGGCCTGAAAAACAGAATATTTTCTTCTAATATTTTGAGGACCACAAAATAAATAACAGAACAAAGCAGAGAAGTTTAGCAAAATTAACTTGGCTCCTAAAGGGTAGATTGGTGACAACTGGAAAAAATAGATCATAGAAGCCCAGTGTGGGGGCAATGGCAGTAATACATTCAAGATACACAGAATATTTTATGTCAATTTAAAATTGTATTTGAATAATTGGCCAGTGGCATAACTTCTGTGCATCTGTGTTTCTTCATTGGTAGAACACCAAGTACAAATTAGGATGTTATTTTGTGTATTTGTATTTTTGAATTTTATATATTCAATTTTATTGCAATTAAGTGTAATTATATTATTTTTATATGCTAAAATTGAAAAAATGAGAACAATTCTTTTAAGGATACCTCATTTAAAAAGATTCTGTTGAGGATAAGGCTTTAATCCCAACATATCAACTAAATCACATTTATAAAGCAAAATACAACTAAGTTACAATAAATTTTGTAAATTAAATGAGTTTTGCTACTAAAACTAGCATGTATTGTATCACATCGGAGACATACTTTTCCACTTGTTATTTCTACTATAAACAATTCATATTCTGAAGGATGGCAAATTGGAAGTTACACAAATGTAGCAATTAAGATCCCTTAATTATATTCCTGAATTAGATTGGCTGGCTGGTCTGAAATTATTTTACTCCCTTTTATTAAAGTTTCCTCATTTGTCAAATGAGCAAAAACATTTAACTTAATAATTTAAATAATGCATATCATCAACTCTAAAATACTTTTCATCACATATGAACATCGTTGAAATCAGGTATCTCCTAAAACTGAATGCATATGATCATAAATATTGGAAGCACACTAATTTTATTCATAGTGGTACCAAACACAGTACTTTATCCTTTAATGGTCTCTTAGACCTAATGAAATTTGATATTAACTAAATCATCAAAGAAACTATATGAATGAGTACAATATTAATCGTATTCAACAAATGAAGATATTAAGGGACAGGGAGCTGAAGTAATTTGCTTAAGATCACAAAATTCAAAACCTGGACTGCTGATTCAGAGTCCATGGTTTTGTCCATTATATTTTATCGCTCATAGATTTTTTGGGTACAATAACATGATTTGAAAAGCATACTGTACAATATATATAAAGTAACTAAAACTCTTCAAAATAAATATTTTAGAAGAGAAAATAAAAAGTCTGGCTAATTCCTACTGAGGTCTGTATTTTTTAATGAAAAAATTCAATGGTGATATAAATACACATGTGAATATATTTATATGTGTATACATTCATGGTGAGAGAAATACATGGTAGTAAATATTTCCTTGGTAAAGGACCCTGTCACTGAATTCTATCTTTAAGCCAATTTATAAATTAACTCACTTGCTACTAATATGGGTGCTTCTAATATATTTCTTGGTTTGATCCAAGAACCACCTGTATCTTGCTTGCCTAGAATTCTTGATAAAGATGTGACTAGTCAAATATTTGACCTCCCACAGGTACACACACAAGGACATGCACATAGGAGTAAGAAGCATGGGGTTATAGATCAGAAGATATGGAGAGATACATAGATAGATAGATAAATAGAGATGTTCTTTACTGAATAAACTGGATCATATGGTAGAACAAAAGACCATAACTTAAGAATAAGAAACATTTGATGTAGGGTACTAACTCTACCACATAGATCATGTCATTTGACTATTTAAACCCCATAGTCTTGATATGTAAAATATGAATAAAATTTACTCTAAATTTAAGGACTTATGTGACAAGTAGATAATACTTTTGAAACACTTGAGCACAATGCTTGACAAAAAGATTTTCAATAAATATCCCATAAAAATTATTTTAATTATCCTGTTTCTTATCAAAGTAAGTTTACATAGATCAACTAAATTTTTAAAGTCCAACATTTTCCATATGTTAAAAATAAAGTGAAAAAGTTGTATGCTCCAGCAAAATATTCACAAATAAAATTCAAAAATATAAAAGCAGAACCATACAACACAACCGAGTGATACTTATTTCAGATATACAAGGCTAGTTTACCATTGGAAGCTCAACCAATGTAATCCATCAGGCCAATAGGCTAAAGAGAAAAAAGTCATATAATCACACGAGTTGATGTGTAAAAAGCATCTCATGCAATCGAAAATCCATTCTCACACATGTGTGCACACATGCAAAATCTCAGCAAACTAGGAGTAGAGCGGAAAGGTATTACTGTAATAAAGAACATCTATTGATACAGTATACCTACAACAGCCATCATAACTAATGGTGATAAATTAAATGTTTTCTCACTGAGGACAAGGCAGGAATGTCTGCTTTCACTGCTCCTATTCAACATTGTCCTGAAAGTAATAGCTCGTGAAATAAGACAAGACAAGAAAAAAAGGTTTAAGGATTGAGAAGAAAGCACTGAAATCATCTTTGTTCATAGATCACATTATTGTTTATATAGAAAATTTCAAAGAATTGGCAGAAAACACTCCTGAAACTAAAAAGACAAAGGTGATATAACCTGATATTTTTCAGATACAAAAATGCATGTGTTTGATTTATTTTATTTAATGTCTTGGATGTATTCATACAAGAATTTGTAATAATCATACAAGTACTTGATTTTAAAATTTCATATCTCATTTGGGATCTCTGGAAAATGTTTAGCCTTATAATACCATTTGTACTCTAAAATGAAGAAACAAAGCTAATGCTTCATATAATTGTGTTTAGTTTGTGTGTCAGTTTTCACCAACACATTTTTCTTTTTAGCCGAACCACACAGCATGCAGAACTTCCCCAACCAGGGACTGAACCCTCACCCCCTCCAGTGGAAGCACGATGGACAGCCAGGGAACTCCAACAACAACACATTTTTACATTGATTTTCTATGGGACTTTTACTGCTAGCTCTCCAAGAAAATCAAAAAGAGTACTGAAATCACTGCAATTTTGCAATGATGAGGAATGTTTTTCCCCAATTATGGTTTTAACAAAAATAATCATGTTTCTATTATAATGCTATGGAGCTTTGGAAGCTGGTACTGCATGTTTTACTAATGCAGACACATTTGAAATGAGCAGTGATGCATGAGTAAACTTTCTTCAGTGTAACTGTATATAGGGCATTAGTGGGCAATGAAGGAGCAAGAGTATAAAATATTATAGAAGTCAATGCTCTGTTTCAAGAATCCTGGTAATTCTTAGGACTAGAGCACAGGGTGTGTGGCAGGGAGGAACTGATGATGAGGCTGAAGCATTGTTTGAAGTCAGATACTGGAAATCCTTTAACACCATGTTCAGAAACTTAGGGTCAATCACCAGTTACACTTCCTTTGCCTACAGGGATTGCTGGTTGAATCTGAGCTTTCAGTTAGTCAAGCTAGATGTTCAAAATCATAAGGAAACATGATCTTTGCCTTTGTGCAACACTTTAACCAGTCTTTACCTCTATTAACATATCTAGCAATTTTTTTCTTGGAAATTTTATGTTTTTATACCTGCCCTCCCCTGTTAGTCTCTGAACCTCTTAAGGACAACAACTGTGTCTTATTTATTTTTGTTTACCTAGTACATTGCCACAATTTCTGACACATAGTTGAATATGTAGCATGAACAGTTCCTATTGGAGTAGGTTCTAAAAGAATGAATTTGTTTTAGCAAAACAATCATTGAGTACCCACAAATGGTACGGGGATGCCATTTCAATTACTCCCAGTGTTTAAGGAACATTACACCAGTGGCAGCAGCAGCCTCTTTAGGTTCTGACGTGTGTGGAGAGAAAACTGGAAGACAATAGAAAACTGACGTGCTGCAGTCCTCTTGCCTGAAGTGGATGAATAATAAAAATTTTGTTTATGGGGAGATGAGGAAAGTATCATGAAAGGATATTGGCCATCTTTGATATTTACATACCTCTTCCTGGCATAGAGTAGGCTCTTAATTTATATTTGATGAATGAATGAACAAACCAGTGGCTGGCTGTTTTATGTTTTTCCAAGGAAACCTACTGATACTTAATTTGAATCTTGTAGATCTTTATATTGATATTTCCTACTACTTTGAGTGCTGTGAATACTCCTGCTATGCAGCTTTTTATTTTCACAAATATTTGTGACATACAGAGACTCAACAAAAATCATCCCATCAAATTAGCCACAGCATAGGCAAAATTCATCTAGCAGCCAATAAATATTAAGGAAAAAATGGGAAATTTATGAAGCCAAACACATAGGGTATTTCTCAATTACATTCAGATTTTTCAATGCGCATACTCAGATTCAACTTGAATTGAGACAGGCAAGCCACAATTACATACTCTGTTCTAGATATCACTCAAGCACTATATATACCAATATGAATAAAGCTTGGTCTCTTTCCTCTAGAAGATCACAGACTTGTTGAAATAAAAGAAGCAAAAAGAAATGACACATTTTGATGCAATATACACTCATCTTTCAAAGCCCACTTCAAATGTCACCTTATTTACAAAACTCTTTCTCTAATCTTGATCTAAATGATATACACATTGCACACACTGCAAACCACTTTATTACAGAAATATGAAGTAAAAGTAATGCCTTATTTTTTCTCTGTACTTACTTGTAAAGAAAGTGTTTCTAACTGCCACCAAAGGACTTGAAATGTAAGTAATTCTTTCTGCTAGACTATCATTGAACTCTGAAGGAAGAATTGTAGTAACTTCCTTGCTTTTTCTGTTTAATCTTTAACTTTCCCATTTGTAAAATGAGGTGAGTAGGGGCCACTATAGTTGCCCACTTGTTTAATTATACTTTCTTTAAAGAAAAAACAGATTAGCTCTTAGAAGTCTGAGAAATTCTTCCCCTAGAATTATCCACAGGGATACTTTCAGCTTTCATATTCATTCTATGAATGTGCCTTTTTAGTCCCATTGAGTCCTGCTTAAACTCACCCTATGATTTGGCTAGAGAACCTGTTATCACCCACCATCGGGGATAAAGTCCTGTGAAAATTATATCTTTAAATGAGCCAGAACAAACCCAAGTCATCAAATATAATGTTAATGATGAACCTCAACATTTTCCATCTGAATACTTTCCCAAATGGTTGCAATTTATTAATGTCAGATTAAAGGGCTCCATTCATTTTTCCTATTCAGTAAAGGGACAGTTAATGAATGGTGCTGGCTTGGCCATGCTTCTGATGAGTGATTCTGGAAGTGTGCAGCCTCGGTGTGAAGAGGCTCAACTAATGCCCGCTGAATATTGACGTGATTTTCGTCCATGCAGAATGTCTCTTCATACAACTTTTGGCTAATGAGATGGTAATTATGTTGTCAAAGCTAAATAGAAAACATTGGGCTTAAGACTGTCTTCTGTAAGTGACTTCCCATGAACTAATGCATAACCTCCTGGTTTCTTCACTTTCCTTATCATGGCTGCATTGCTTCAGAGCGATTTCCATAGCAAATGAAAAAAGACATAGTAAGGGCTGGTGCCCATTTGAAAACTTTGGATAATAAAGAAGAGTAAAGAAAGGAAACACCTACCACTCAGATTATTACCACCAATGTTGATAAACACTTTGGTTTAGTCTGTGAACTGGATCTATACTTATCAATATTGATAAACTTTAAAAAGTTAATATAGGAAGTTTCCAGAAAGTTTTAAAACATGAAACAGTGTTGTTGACATTTTATGCGTGCACACGTCTGAAAGCTTGCACAGCATGGGGGACACGAGTTTGCCCATTGATGGTTAACTCTGGGAGGGACTGGAGAGGATAAAAGAGTGGAGGGGAGAGATATTGTCTAGATATACATATATATTTTAGATAATAAAAAGATGCAAATAAAACATAGTTGATTCAACTTGGTTTTCTTTTCAGAAAATGTAACACTATTCTAGCATCAGGCTGCTTTAATTTGGCAATTCCAGGCTCTAAACAACTGTCCTAGGGTATTAAAACACTGACTAGATTGTTCCTTTTCACCATCTAATGCATTTCTCTTTTCAGTGTAATTCTCATTGTTATCAATGTCATGGATGTACAATGGGATGCAAATTAAACTACAGTGCTAGTAATAAGAGAAATCACTTGGCCCACCTCTTTTTGCTGACAATTCTTGTTCCAGAAGAGCAACAGCTTTCAGTGATTTCAGCTATTTATCTTGGCATTTATCCCACAGTTCTAAATAATGTTTATATACATTTTTCTTATTTACTGGCTTTAGATCTATTATCTAAAGAAAATACTTGTGTAGAAAAACAAAAATTATCTTTCTTCTCTCTTTTATTCTGGTAGTTTTTTGTTGTTGTTGTTTCTGGTTTTTGGTTTCTTGCCATGGTGCTCAGCATAATAAGGACAATGGTAATATTGAAAATGATTAACTTTTATTTGAATGATTGCTTCTAAAGCAAGTATTGAGCTAAGTACACTCATAAACTTCCTGTGAAAAAAGTATTATTACTTCTGTTTTACAGATGAGACAAATGGGATCAGAGATATTAACGTCCTCCTAATAATATAACTAGTAATTCGTAGAATGGAGATTCAAATTCAGATATGTCTATTCAATATGTATAGTCCTGAAAACTAGGAGTTTTGGAGAGGATTTCACTCTCTTTGAAATCTGATAATTTTGTATCACTTTTACTTGACATGCTTTCAGTGTTCTTTTATACCATTAGAAAGTCTTTAACCAATGTTATTTTGGATGCACAATATTCCAAGTGAAGAATGTATATATACATATAGTTTATTGAATTTCTCTAATTATTATTGTCAATTTAGCCCCCATCCCTGACTTATTTGCTATTCTAAACATTGCTAAGAGAAATGCCTTTATGCATTATTTGTGCAAAATTCTAAAAAATCACTTTCTGTTTCAGGTAATTTCTTAGGTTAAGTTGACCGAGTGGTCAGGACTTAAAAAATAATCTGTGAAAAAACAATATAATATGGATAATAGCCAGAAACATAAATCAAAATTACACGGAAGCAAAACTAAGTTCACAGTCTCTGCAAATCATGCATTTTATTGAAGATGGAAACCATTTCCTTGTGAGCAGCTGGCAACCTTAAACTAGAGTCTAGAGACACCTGTTTTTGAATAGAAACATTTAATCTTTGTTTTCACATACTGATTTTTTTTTAAGTTGTAGGCTCTTGAAGAAAAACATTTCTTACAAACAATACATATGCTTTATAAAACTGTATGTAATATTAATTAATATAATTATTATATATAATATATAATTACTATAAAATATTATTTTAAAAACACAGAATTTATTTCTAGTGTCCTGTGGCTTGCAGAGTTCTCTTTTCTCCACACCCTCTCCAACATTTGTTGTTTCCAGATTTTGTGATGATAGCCATTCTGATCGGTGTGAGGTGATACCTCATTGTGGCTTTGACTTGCATTTCTCTGATGATTAGTGATGTTGAGCATCTTTTCCTGTGTTGTTGGCCATCTGTATGTCTTCTTTGGAGAAATGTTTATTTAGGTCTTCTGCCCATTTGTGGATTGGGTTATTTGCTTTTTTGGTATTAAGCTGTATGAGCTGCTTGTATATTTTGGAGGTTAATCCTTTGTCCGTTGTTTTGTTGGCAACTATTTTTTCCCATTCTGAGGGTTGCCTTCTAGTCTTGTTTATGGTTTCTTTTGCTGTGCAAAAGCTTTTAAGTTTCATGAGGTCCCATTCGTTCATTCTTGATTTTATTTCCATGATTCTAGGAGGTGGGTCCAAAAGGATCTTGCTTTGATGGATGTCATAGAGTGTTCTGCCTATGTTTTCCTCTAGGAGTTTTATAGTGTCTGGCCTTACATGTAGGTCTTTAATCCATTTGGAGTTTATTTTTGTGTATGGTGTTAGGAAGTGTTCTAATTTCATTCTTTTACATGTAGCTGTCCAATTTTCCCAGCACCACTTATTGAAGAGGCTGTCTTCTTTCCATTGTATATTCTTGCCTCCTTTGCCAAAGATAAGGTGCCCATATGTGTTTGGGCTTACCTCTGAGTTCTCTATTCTATTCCATTGATCTTCCTTTCTGTTTTTGTGCCAGTACCGTACTGTCTTGATCACTATGGCCTTGTAGTATAGTTTGAAGTCAGGAAGCCTGATTCCACCAACTCACTTATTCATTCTTCTGCCTCAGTCATTCTGCTGGTTATACCATCTAGAGTATTTTTAATTTCAGTTATTTTATCCATTGCTGTTTGTTTTTCTGAGTTCTTATGAACAGTTTCTTGTACTTTCTCTATTTTGTTATCGAGATTTTGTATCATTTTTACTATCATTACTCTGAATTCTTTTACAGGCATTTTTCCCATTTCCTCTTCATTTATTTGGTCTTGTCGGTTTTTTTCCTGCTCCTTTGCCTGCATGGTGTTTCTTTGTTTCCTCATGGTAGTCCAAACTTTTGGGGTTGCTTGTCCCAGTGAAAGAGGGGTTTATAGAAGACTCTCCAAGCCCCAGACTAATGTCCAAGTGTTGGGTTAAACAAATACTAAGTCTAGGAAACACATACATGTATAAGACACACAATTACTGAATCCATTAGGGCATAAGGCTCTGGAAAGACCTGACAGAACCCCAGTATGCTATCAGATATTCAAAGAGAAACCCAACAGAAATTCAAAACCAAAACAGAACAAAACAGAAACAAAAGCAAAAACAAACAAACAAATAACACCTTACACATACAAACACCAATCCAGGGAGATTTTGTAAGTTAGGATCAAATATAAAGAAGAGCTAGAGTACCACCAGACAGAATGGAGATTCTCAGAATGAAATTAGACAATTGTACTAAGAACTAAGATAAAGACAAAAACCTAATATTAAATACCAAGGCAGTGTGTCATCTGGAGAATAGAGCAAGGAGTCTGGGCAGATTGATCGTGTTGTTTATAAGTATGTTAAGATAAAATAAACTAAAAATGGATGGAAGACAGGGGAACAGAAGAGCGTAGTGTGATTAGAAATATGCAAATAAAAAGAAAGGAATAGAAATGTATAAAAGATAGAGATGAAAGGAAGGTATGAGAGATATATTCTCCGTACTACCAAAAACTTAGCTAGAAATAGAAGTATATAAAAAGGCAAAAAAAATAAAAATAGAATAAAAATATAATTTAAAAAATATGTTATAAAACTTGTAGATCCCTTAGGACTAAGATCATAATTAATAAAGGAAAGAAAAAAAAATCCAGAATTGATCCCAGAATGGACCAGTTCAATAGAACTGATACTAATATATCTGTTTCCTTAGAGTCTCAGCTATAAGTGTCCTTCTACTCGCCTTGGGTTTTTTGTTTTATTCTGTGACCAGCAGAGCTTCCTTTATTGTTCATCTGTAAGCGTTGGTGTGTGGGGAGGGAGAGGGTGCAACAGTGTCTCCTTCCCCTGGGAGTGAGTGAGCAGTGGCACACTGTTGTTTCAGTCGGGCTTGGAGGTGCCTGTTGCAGAGGGATGCCAGTGGCTCAGGTGTAAACAGAAAGTCTCAGAGTTGGGCCTCTCTCAGGGTTTTGTTTTTTTTTTTCTCGGCAGCCTCCCTGCTGCTGACGTTCCAAGGGGTTTTAATCTAGCCTTGCCTGAGGGCCTGAGGGTACTTGTTATCCTTGAGCGCCTTAGGTGGCCCACAGGGAGTCTCTCCACTGCCCATTGCAGACGCACCGAAAGAGAGAGAGAGGCTATGCCCGTGGCTCCTCCACCCTGCCTGTGAGCCTGCAGCATCCAGCCACCATCATGGCGGGGCAGCTCTCAGGGGCAGGCATTCCTCACCGTGGACCTCTTCCCTCCTGTCCTCTTGGTCGGTCACCTTACTGGCAACAATTTTTCTCACCCTGAACCAGCTCTCCGGTTCCCACGCTCCTGCTCCCGCTCCTGGACCCTCTGTTCAGCTGTGAATCGACGTCTCAGTCCAGGAACGCTGAGCTGCAGTGCGGACCCTCTGTGTGTTTCTCACTCCCTCCCGTCTGCCATAGCTCCACCTTTTCACCCTCTTTGAGCCTTCGTAGATGCCTCCCTACCTCGGTTATGTCGGGATCCTTGTAGTCCTTTCTGGTATCCGAGGTTGTCTGCTGGTGTTCAGTTGGCTCCCTGTGGGAATTATTGCATCTTTTGTGCATTCCCAATGCATCTGTGGAGAGGGATGCATTCCACATCCCTCTACTTCGCTGCCATCTTTTCTCCTCCTCTCTTAATTCTTAAGACAAACTATCATCTTGAAGATGTGATGGCATCTAGCTTGGCCAATAGACAACAACATTGACCATATGTATGGGCACGACAATTGCCATCTTGGCACCCTGAGAGTTAGTATTGAAATAATTAGAATACTCAAACCTTAAAATCTCAGCATTGAATGGAATCATGTATAACTCAACAGACAAATTATGCAAATTAGGAAGCACAGTCTTAGAAAAGGAAGGTCACTTCCTCTAAATTCAACTAATATAAACTGCAGTTAAGAACTGCAGGTAGTTTAGATTTTACCCTTCTTGTAACTTAACAAGGACGCTACAATTTCATAGATAGTTGCACAAGACCTGAGACTCCTGTGTCAGAGACAAAGGGCTTTATTACTCACGGCACTCATGGAAGGTAGAATGAGCTTCATGTTAATAATGGTTGCCCTCACTCTCTCAAATCCCAGTGGGTGATACAGAGGTACTTCTAAGTAAATATTGTGTATACAGGTGACCCTGAGTTTAGGAAACTTCAGTTTTTTAGAAGGGGTTACTAGTGGATCTGCCCAACCTTAGCTCCAGTGGAAGATATTATCTTTATTAATCTTATCAGGAAGCAAATCCATCCTCTTACATATGTATGCATGCATGCATGTATGTATGTGTGTATAGATAGGGATTATGGGTATGGATACAGATATAGATCAGATACAGATTCACATTCTGAACTAATAATTAGAGGATAGTCTGATGATTACAATTTATTAGAAGAGGTTTTTTATTTGTTTTTTTTAACCCAGATTCAATCCTTAAGAGAGAATCATTTACTTTTTGTTACATTTACGAAAGAACAAAATTAATCCTAGGACATCCTTTTGCTAAGGATGTAGCACTTTGAGGGACATGGGTTAATACATGTGTCTAGGAATCTGACTCTCAACCATGTATTGAGCCCAAAGCTTAGTCCCTATTCTGCCAATAGTTCCATAAGTGGAAGACTTCCATTATTTCTTTTTACCTTTGGACATAAGGATTATATCTTCCGACATAATGGATTGCAGTTGCTCCCAAACCATGGTCTAGCCTTCTCTTGTATCTTTCCCCTTGAGTATATTATTGAGTTCACCATAAGTTTCTCCCTCTTATTTCTACACGTTGAATTCCATTCATCTTTCAAACCCTATTGCAGATATATCTCTTTGAGGAAGACTGCTTAACTTTCCATGTAAATATGATATTTCCTAGCATTAGAATCAGTTTTTGCTGGTGATATAGATCTTATGTTCTCCAACCATTATTAGGTTTTTTCAAGACCAGTAATAATATTACTAAAAATATCACAATAATAGCACCCATAATTTGAGCCAAGAACTGAGGTATGTGCTTTACATGAATTATCCCTAATCCTGGAAATTTATGTTTCAAAGTGAAATTTGTGATCCTTATTTTACAGTTGAAGTAATTACACATCTTAGAAGTCAATAATATTCTAGAATTTACACAACTAGCAAGTTCTAGGAAGGGAACCCAGATCCACATCTTTTGATCCCCAAACCCATGACCTAACTGTAAATGCTATAAGAGAAATGATTATGTAAATATTATTTCTACAGAATGTTAAAAGTATAAATGCCTGGTATAAGTTAGGTTCTTGGGCTCTGTTTATTGCTTCGTAAGTTTCACAATGAATATACAAGTTCGGGAACACAATGTAAGTTTAAGTAGTGTTATTATGACTTACTCAACTCACAGTGAAAACATAGCACCTAACACATCCTATTGTCTACAATTTATTTTGGAGTTGATGTGGGAACAAGCATAGCTATGACAAAATGATCTGTACAGTTTCCTGTCACCAAGAAAAAACATGCCTCTTATATTAGGTTAAGTTGGAGGATTACATTTTATATTCTTATACTAGTTACATTACTTATTGTGTTCCCTAGTAGGTTCATGGAAACTCTGCTGAAACATGTGTGGGAACAAAGAAAATTGAACCACATATCACAGACAAACAGCCCAGGACAGGAATCAGCAGAGGAATCTGGAAAACACCTCTAAGGCAAGTTTTCTAAGCTGAAGGCCACCAAAGAACATTAGTTTTGCATTTAGGTCCTAAAGACAGTATAATTTAAAATATATATCAAATAATCTTTATGAATGTTTAGTATCACTAAGCAAAATTACACAGACAATAAAAGTGCAAAAGGAACAAATGCAAAACCAAAATGAAAATGACAGGTTCTCTGAATATAATGATACCTGCCTCTATTTCTTAATATTAAATAGATAATGATGATTGGTTATATGATGTTAAGTAAAACATCAAAAATTTAAATACCTAGAGGGGTGGGATATGGAACTTGGGAGGGAGGTATAAGAGAGAGGGGGTATGGAGATGTATGTGTAAATACAGCTGATTTCACTTTGTTGTAGAGTGGAAACTGGCACAACATTGTAAAGCAATTATACTCCAATAAAGACCTGAAGAAAAAAAAAGATTTAAATAAATTACACTATGATCCTTAAAACAAAATCTAGTCAGTGTTCAAATATTTAAGTCCTTCTTTCCTCTTCTCTTTCTGATGTCTATTTATGTGTCTATTATTTCTCTCTCCTCCTAACCATCCATCTATCACACCAGGCATAATTCTTACGTGATTGACTTTAGGTGATTACTGTTTTCTACTCTCTACCTTCACAATTTGTGCCAATAGCATATTCTTATCTTAAACACAAACGGTTTTGTAAAAGGCTAATTAGACTAAATGAAACTAGTGAAGGGAGAATTCCTCAAGGGTAACATTATTTTTACATTTTAATACACATTTCTGTTTTGACTATATTACCTCCACGTATCCTCACAGAGTCAAGTTTCCATTCTACTTATAATGCTCACTAATTGTGAAAGAAATTATTAGGGGAGGATTGAGTAGCTCTTTGAAATCTCTGCAGCAGATTTGCTGAGGTTCTTGAGTCATGTGGAGAAGCATTTCTTACCTAACAGGTAGCTGGTGATTTCTCTTTTGGAACTTTGGGACCTTAACTTAAAACCTAAATGAAAGCTTCTGTCTGGCATAACTAGCTTTTATTTTCACAAGAAATTTCACTTGCCATTCCTGTCAGGCCCACGCTAAGCAGACAGTAGGCCAGGCTTGGTTATTTCCGATAATTGATGTAATTTGAAAGACCAATGTCTTTTGCTTTGTCAAAATTAGTATGAGTGAGATCAACAAAAAAGACTGCCCTTCCTTCAGCCAGTGACCTCTGAGGTGCATGTGAGATATAATAAACATGTATTTTCATAAGGTAATGATTTATCATTTATTGAGTTTATCCAAATAAGAAATGCTGAGTGAAATAGAGAAAAGAGATACTATATGGAATAAGTTTGACAGAGTCAGTGATTTGTTATGATATTTTTTGATACAGTACAATTTCAGGATTTTCAAGGTTATGAATTTATTATTTTTGACCTGCACTGTCAACTGGGGAATTACAGCATGGTTTAAACATGACCAAGTGACCAACGAGGTGTTACACCAGAGAAGAGAGATGCTACTCTAGAGAAATATGTCAGAATCACTCATGAACCAGGAAATTCTGAAATGCGAGAGAACTATCACAGCATTACATTGTGAATGCAAGGAAATAATTCTGTAGATTTCTGTTCAAGCATTGTCTTAGCTCATGATGTTATAACAAATTACCATGAACTGGGTGACTTATCAACAGAAATTTACTATTCATAGTTCTGGATGTTGGGAGTCCAAGATCATGGTATCAGGGTGATTGGGTCCTGGTGAGAGCCCTCCTCTGGAGTGAGATGGCTGACTTCATGTGGCAGAAAGAGAGCAAGCTAGCTCTTTGGCCTCTTCTTATAAGGGCACTAATCCCCTACATGAGACCTGCACCCTCATGACCTAATCATTTCCTATAGGCCCCACCTCCAAATATCATCACATTGGGGATTAAATGGTAGCATAGGACTTTTTGGAGTGGGGAGGGTTACAGACATTCAGTTCATAACAAGTATTTTTTTTTCTTCTTTGGTGACATTACACTCATTTCTAATGCTTAAGATAATGGGCTAAATCAAAGCTGGGGATATTAAGTCTTGTTCAGCCTTGTGGGTAAGATTCTAAAACAAGAATTTTGAGGAGTTACCAATATAATACAGTATATAAAATATTAGGGATGAAGTTATTATCAATTTGAGGAGAATTATTGACTTTTGAAGTGATTTTCTGTGAGACGCCCACTTGTGCCCCTACATGCAAAGAGATAACTATAACAAGAGTATGGGTACTGAGTTTTCCTGGCAAAATGAGGCTCTTATGAATGTTGACAATCTTGTTTTCAGCCTATCTAGTGCTAAGGAAAGGGATGCCACATAGAATATCACAGCTGTCTAAAAATAATGATTAGAACAACAACAGCAACAATAACCACGGTGATCCTATCGACTATAGCACAGCAATGTAACAGGAGCTTTCCACAGAATATTTCCACAATTAGTGTAGGAGACATATTATTTTCTCTGTTTGGCAGATGATAAACCTGAGGTTGTTCATAAAGGAAAATTAGAGGTCAAGAGTAGGTTTTTATTTTAATTTACAAGGAAATGGAGGAACAGAAATGCTAAGTGATTTATAACCATGCAGAAAGCAGCTAGCTGACTCTGGAAAACCAGGATAGCCCTACTGACATGATTTAAATTTTTTCTGCAAAATGAGCCCTGGTTATACGATCTCAAAAGATGCTCTCTGGCTCTATGCATTCACTGCACAAAATCTCATCATCCCTTCTATCCCTTACAATAGATTTCATGTAACATCCACTAAATGGCTGTTGAATTAAAATACATCACAAGGTAAGCTGAGTTTCCCTCTGAAGCCAGCTGCAAATTCCCTGCTTTGGGATCTGGTAATGAACATTAGACCTTTTCTCCTAATGTGAGGTTAAGGATGGGCAGTACTATTGTGGTGTATGCAATTAGTAATATTAGTTAAGAAGGATTCTACTTTCAGTATAATTCAAAAAATTCTATATCTTTGAAAAAAAAAAAAAACATTGTTGCTATAATAGAAGAAACTGGCATTTATTCTAGAGAGTCCCTGGAAATGTAACAATATGATGAATCTCAGTGTTGGCGGCATCTTGGAGACCATGGTATGGATTCTATTAATTTTAGAAATAAAGAAAGTAATGCTGAAAAAGAAGGAATAGCTTGTTCACATTAATAGACCTAGTTAAAAAAAATACAACTTTATTCACTCACTGGCTTGTGAATTCATTCAATGGGCATTTATAGAGCATGTTCTATATAGGTGGGAAAGTGCTATGCCCTGGAGAGACCTAAAGGAAAAGCACAGAGGTGAATGTAATGTAAAACATGGTGAGGTGGATATACTACAAATTGTCATCTGACTTAACAGAGGCAAGTTCAAGGTACTGAAGACATTAATGCATCATGATGAATCTTGGTCTCTGACTATGTGGCTTTAGCTCTGTCCAATAAGCTATTTTGTGTCACATTGCACCTGGATGTGACTCCTCATAATCTTGTACTTTTACAGAATATAATTCATTAAAGAAATGACCTTTATTGGGAATTTACTATATGCCAGGCACTGTAGTATATATCTTACATGTATTATAAATTTACTGTTATTATGGAAGATTTCAGTGATAAAAATATTTAAATTATATTCAATAAAAAAAGCATAAGAAAATAAATGCCCATGTAACCAATACTTTTTTTTTTAAACAAAGAGTATCATCAAGATTCTTAAAATATCTCTGCCCCTCCTTAACCCAACCCCTCACTAGAACCCAGAGAGTACCATTACCCTGAAATTTTAAATAATTCCTTTGGTTGTACTTACAGTTTGGCTGTATATGCACAGAATATTAACATGAATGTGTTTATGTATATGAATGTTTGAATGTTTCTGAAATTTAGAATAAAAAGAGATCTAATGTATCTACCCTTCTGCAATTTTTTTTGTTTTCAACTTTGTGAAATTCACCCAACTTGACTTCAGCAGTTCTAGTTTATTCTTTTTTAATGCTGTATTCCACAAAAGAATTCTACATGTCATAGCACAAATGCATCAAAATGCATATATTCATTCTCCTTTCCACACACATGCTTAGGCATTTCAGGATTTATAAATTACCCCTCCAAAATCTGCTCAGAATATTACTGAAAATTTCTATGTGGCTACATGTACAAGTGTAACTTGAAAATATTTAAGAATATATTTATTCATTGAAATGCTCTAACAGGGCAATTCACATATGTTTATATTTATGTAAACATTTAATATAGCATTTAATACTTTAATAGTAATATTGAAAATAGTGTTTATAAATAAATAATAAATGCTACATAAGTAAGCAATGTAAGTAGATTTATAAGTAGATATATTTATGAAGTAATTTAATACTAATTTAAAGTTAGGATAAAACTTAGGATATGAATAAGGTTATAAATTACATTGAGATAATAAAGTAGGACAGACTAATGTCTATAGCAAAATAAAAACCAAATACATACTTTCTAATGGCTCCAACACCATGACAAATATTTCCTTCTCACTCACTTATGCAACCTAAGAGGCTCCCAGGCCAGTGTAACAGGACAAGAGAGTCTCTATATCATTGAATGAGGCTAGCCTAAGTGGTCACTCTTTCTAGAAGCCCTTGATAAAGCTTATAATCTTGTTTCTGGCATGGGTAAAGGGCTCTATCTTTCTGTTCCCATAAAGGTTTTGATCACCCTCATGTATCAATCTGACCATTCATACCCTTCTATTTATTAGAGGGAAGAGTCTGTGGGATGTTCAGGGGATACGTAAAGGCCAGAGAGTCAAAATACTTGTCTGTTGTTAAATTATGCTTAACTGTTCATCATTAAGATTCTCTCATTTATTATAAAGTATTTTTATCTTGTATAAATGTAAGTACCTATGGGTGTGGGAGTCTTCTATCATCATTTATTTAGTATACTGAAAAAGAAGAAACAGTGCTAAAAGGTAGATGTGTAAGTGAATTGGAGGTCAAGTATCTAAAGTGAAAGGTAAGCAACTGACAAGTAATGAACATCTTTTCCCAAAGGCATAATTGGGATAAGTTTTCAGTTATTTAAAACATGTTATATGTATTATATATACTATATTCCTTCTTTCTATGGCATGTATCTCCTTGTCTAGTTTTCAGTGAAAATGAACACAATGATTTAGGGATTAATTTCATCATTTTACAAATGAGGAAAGCAGACTTATTGGATAGATGACTTTCATAAGGTAATATAATTAAAGAATCAGAACTTGAATGTATGTTCTTCGAATTATAAAAACCTTTGCTCTTTCTTGCTTCATGATGCATACCTTAGATGTAGACAAATATTGTTTCTAATGAGAATGTAAATTCTCAATATATTTACTAACATTTATATATATATATACATTGCACATATACATACACGTACATAAACATATGTATACATTTACATAAATATACACAAACACACACAGACATACATTCCCACATTCCAACAAGATGGAATATAATTAATAAATGAATGTATACAAATAGGCACATATGTGTGTGATGCATAAGTATACGTATGTCTAGATTTTGCATATGTTTGTATGTTTATGTTTATACATATCTGTGAGTTTGTGTGAGTACATTCATAAGGCCCACAAATTGGGGATTATCATTTTCTAAGTTGCATTTCCCCCAAATACAATGCCATTTTTTCCCTAATCTTATTTATCATGTTTGTCCCTGTTTTCAAAATAATTAATACACTAAATATTCCATTATTTCTCTTAAGGAAAAAAAATTATCAAGCTTCGTACCCACTATAGATTTCCAGTCTTTGTAAAGATCATTTATAAACAGCTGCATTAATTACATGCATGTGTGTGTGTGTTCACGAATGCATGTACCACCTATTAGGGAAACAGTAATATGAAGAGTAAAAAGCTGTCAACTCAGGATTGAGACCTGAATTCTATTCCTGGCTTTGCTACCAACAAATTTTGTAACCATCTAAAAATTGCAGACACTGAGACGTTTTTGTTAGACTAGCATCCTAAAAGGTATCTTTAAGTTTGAGCCTTTTAAAAATCAACAAATTTTGTAGTCAAATACACAAGCTCTAAATGCCTGTAATGGCATTACCACCTTAGGCAAATTAATCGCTCTAGGTATCCTGCTGACTGTGTGTGTTCTCTCTGCAACTGTTAAAGAGTAAGAGTTTCAGTGAATTGATGTGATAATTAAATGATTTAATTCATTCAGTGGCTTAGAAAGTGCCTCACACATGGTTAACAGTTAATAAGTGTTAGTAAATTTTATTATCTGAATATGTAGCCCAACTGTGAGATATGAAATGTTGTAACTTCGTGTAGGATACAAGGTTAAAAAGATCATGTCATTAAACATAGAAACATTAGCTAGAAGAAAAAAACCATGAATGGCATAATCATTAATACATGTATTAGATCTTACTTGAAAAGGACAAATGCACATCAAAGGCAGAAGGGAAAATGGCTTTTCTGGTTTCACAGCAAATGAGCAGTAAGTGCTTTTACAATTTCCCTCCTGCCATTGGGAAAGTATTTGGCTCTCGCCATCCATTGTCCCATCCCTGACATCTCCCTCATCTTAAATTGCACATTATGGTGGCTACTGTCTGGCTCTCCAAGGAAAGAACAAATTGCCTTCTGTTTATTTCCTCCATCAATCAGGCAGAGCAATAGGCTATTTCCTTAAACCCCAGAAATGTGTCCAGCTCAATTCAAGCCCCAGTGGTTGGAAAGTATCCAAAGTCAGAATAAAGGATGTAAGATTTGAAGACCAGAGTTCATAAAAAGTAAGTGTGTCCACTTGAAAATTTTAATTGTGGTCTGTCTTTCTGACTCCTGGCAAAACTTAATGTAATGGGGAAGAACAAATCTGACTTCATATTAGGTCTGTTTCTTTTACTTTAACATTTGTATTCTATTGCTTTTGCTTTGAGTTGAGAAGGTTGTCTATAGCCTGAAATATACAGGGTAGCTCATTCTCAAGGCTCCGACCTTTAAGGGTGTAACACTTTCCATTCATATAGAGATAAAAAGTTGCAGAACAGAGAATAACATTTGTCTTGCTGGAGGTTTACAGGAACATCCTGACCTGACCTACCTGGACAGCTGCAAGATCAAAGGATTTCTACACCAGGAAGTTTGCAACAATCCCTCCCTCACCCTGCCTTTAAAGATGCTTTGCTGAAACCCTTCTGGGAGTTTAGGGGTCTTTGATGGGCATGAACCCCCAGTTCTCCTTGCATGGCTCTGCAACTAAACCTTTCCCTGCTCAAACCCCAACATTTCAGTATTGTTTGACCTCGCTGTGTGTCAGGCATGAGAACTTGCCTTTGGTAACATTCATAGATCTTTTGTGGAACAGTGAAAAACCCAAGAGAATGGAGATGAAAAATCTTAAGTCTTATTGCTGTTTCTGAAACAGTTGTGTAGTATTCAACACATCCCCCTTCATTTATTTCATTTCCTTCTATATGGAATGATAATAGAAAAATCAGCATAATATTCAAAGCCTTCTAAGAGTGTGTTGCTCAACTCCTTCTACCTTGATAGCTTATCCTCTTATCCACATCTCTCACCACCATCATATCCTAGTCCTAATAAACCCCCTGAAATGTCTCCGGATATTAAAAAAAAAAACAAAACGGTTTTTCACTGGAATTATTTTAACCATACCCTCTGTCAACCTTCCTAACTTCTAGACATTATTTAATACCTAGCACAGAGACCATACTTTTCCCTGAATCTTTCTAAAATCCCTGTTTTAAAATGATTTACCAACATTTCTGTGCCTTTTCTGTACCTAGTTTATACCAAATGACATTATGGTACTTTGTGCATCATTGCTTATTGCTTATATTTACCCCAGCTCCCCCTCAACACATGCATATAACATGCACCACATTCTATTCATTTTGAGTGCCAAGTTTATATCATGATGGATAAACTGACCTAATAATTTTTTGTTGAATGAATGCATGGAGACATAAAACTCAGTTCCCTATAAGCAAAGTGGGAAAGTGGGACTCTGAAGTTCACTTCAGCTATAAAAATAAATTAATCTATGCATTAGACATTTCAAACACACCTAACCAATGTGAACACACAATAGAAAAAAGAAACTATTATTTTCTTTATTTCTTAAGTTAAACAAATTTGGAACTGTAAAATGGGTTACCTGGTAAATGGAGGCTTTGTTTTGGCAGAGATGAAGGTGTAGGAAATTAGATAAATGGGAGGGATTTAGATGAGATCAGTTACTAGGAAACCCAAAAGCAAGAAAGTAAGAAAACCCTAAACCTGAAAAATTTAAAAAGGGAAGACAATGGTAGCATGCCAAGACAATTGGCTTATAAACAAAACAGGAAAATTCATTCTCCTGAATCAGTAAATGCGTGGGCCCCACTAGCTCAAAGCACAGTTATACAAATAGAAAATTCCTAAATTAAGTCTTTTATGTTTTTTTTTCTAGTAGCCATCTTTAATCAAGTCTTTTATGTTAATAGCTATGTATTTCTCAATAAAAATGTCAATTCTAATCTAAATCACTAAATGAAGATTAGAATATCCAAAATTTAATCGCAATTAACAACTTGCTCTCAGAAGAGCGGCAAGGGCCTGGTCCCGCATGCAGCCCTGGACTCCAAGTCAGCATTGTGTAAATGACTGCAAATCAAATGTCAGTTTGAGTGCCCAGAGGGGAAATAGTAGTGATGGGAAGGGGCACCACTGTAACCCCCGAGTTCCTCTGGACTGAAGAGAGGTGTTCCTCTGGGACCCCTCCAGAAGTATGGATCTTGGAAGATGAGTGTTCTGGGAGTCCAGTCAATATGTAAGGAATGCATGAAGGAAAGCTATGCTTCTTATTGCATTTTTCATTTCTTTACTCAGTCTCCTCATCTAAAAAATGGAATGATAACCTTAGCTCTTTAGTAAGGTTTGCTGGGAGAATTAAATGAGTCCCATATGGAAAGCGCTGAAAATCATGCCTTGCTATATAAACATTGATAAATAAAATTACATGCGCTCAAAAAAAAAAAAAAAACTCAAAGAGATTAGCATATAATAATTCTTGCTCTTGTTTTTGAGACACTTTTCTTGTTTTCATGTATATGAAAAACTTTTTGACAGTCCCAAAGCTGACTTTTCCAATATCTTACTTCATATAGAAATTGGGGATACCAGATTTGACAGCCTATCTTGTCATTTTATAGGTCTGAATTTGATTATTGTAAAGAAGTGTCTCACTGTTGTTTTAATCTTAATATTTGTGATTAGTATGGAGATTTCCAATATCTTCACATGGTCAATGTATATTTGTATCTAAATTGATTTATTTTCTTTTTTTTGTTTGTTTGTGTTTGCCTCTCAACAACTTTAAGTTACTATTCTTAAAGATTCTCTGGCTCTTGCTGTGAAATTGACCAGACTAATAGCCATGCTTTAATTAATAATCTTTCCTTTCCAGCAGTTTTTAAGATCTCCATATTTAGTGTTCTGAAGCTTACTCAAAATATGTAGAATTATCTATTATACACATTTGTGCCTCCAAGTTCAGAAGATCCAGGCCTTTCTTCAGTTTCTCACATGTGATCTATTCAAATATTGCTACCCCCCTTTTTTTTCTATTCTTATATAAAACCTTTTCACCATTCCTAATTCTTATCACATTGATGGGAGCTACTGGCATTTCACACTGCCACTTCTCCATCCCCTTACTGGCACTGCCACAAAGAAAGGTAATGGAGTAAATTCCATGGGCAAATATTTGGTAAAATAATTAAGGCTGGCATTTTAAAGTCAGTTCTGCAGTTGGACTCCAACTTAGAGGAGGCAGGAGGTCCTCCGTCCTGAAGCCTGGCTGGGTCTTGCACTGCTGTGACAGAGTCAATTTTCCTGACCCTGAGGATGAGTTCAAAGGCCCCTTTGACACTCAAATTTGCTTTATTTCTTAATGTGTTCAAAACATCATCAGTGAAAATAACATCATTTATTGGCTGTTTCTTCCAGACTCCAGCACTTCTGGAACAATTAGAGGTGTGACATAGTGTTCATTTTCAAGATTAACATTTCAGTCTCTTAAAAATCAGCTTGATGATTTTTCCCTTTGCTTCAAATTTTTTTTTAATTTTTAATTTTTTACAATAAACATGTACCATAATGTTTATTGCAGCACTATTTACAATAGCCAGACAAGGAAGCAATCTAAATGCCCATCAATAAATGAATGGATAAAGAAGATGTGTCATATATATACAATGGAATATTACTCAGCTATAAAAAGGAATGAGATGGAGCTATATGTAATGAGGTGGATAGACCTAGAGTCTGTCATACAGAGTGAAGCAAGCCAGAAAGAGAAAGACAAATATTGTATGCTAACTCACATATACGGAATCTAAAAATGGTACTGATGAACTCAGTGACAAGACAAGAACAAGGATGCAGATGCAGAGAATGGACTGGAGAACTCGAGGTTTGGGAGGGCGGGGGGTGAAGGGGAAGCTGAGATGAAGTAAGAGAGTAGCATAGACATATATATACTACCAACTGTAAAATAGGTAGCCAGTGGGAAGTTGCTGTATAACAAAGGGAGATCAACTCAATAATGGATGATGCCTTAGAGGACTGGGACGGGGAGGGTGGGGGGAGTTGAGGGAGGGAGGGAATATGGGGATATGTGTATAAATACAGATGATTGACCTTGGTGTACCTCAAAAACTGGTACAAGAGGGTAAAGCAGTAGAGTCTTAACTTTGGCAGAGACTATAATTGGCCTTATGACACCACTCACAGAGAGAGACAGGACTGAAATGCTGTGGGAAGTATTTCCAGGAGGTCCACTCTGAAGCCTTCTCTTTCAGCCTTCTCTGAATATTGGAAGCACCTGTTCCCTGTGTTAAATTACTCCTAGTTTAGAAGTCCTGGAGTAGCTTGTCTTACCTAACTCTGACTTTCATAGGAATTCAGATTTTTGTTTCTGTTGACCTTTCTTGCCAGAGTGTAACAAACAGAGTTATGCATCCTATAAATGTGATACACATATCTTCAAAATCAATATTGCTCTTATGAAACTTTTTAATCCCTTATATTATGGTCTTTTAGCCTCAAACTAAGAAATGAATCAGGCTAACAAAGTATTAAATAGCACTAAGGAACTCAAAATGAAAAGCAATACTCCCCTTTGCATTCCTCCCTGTTTCCCAAGAGAAAACATGTTTAATTACTTCTATGGGTAGTTTTTTTTTTTTTTCATGTATCTCTAAATGCCATGAATTTATTGTTGATTATTGATTTATCATCATTAGATTTTTATAAACATTTAGTTTTAATTGTTAATGTTGATAATATTTCCATTCCATTCTAGAACTATTAGGCTTTCATAATTTGTGGACAAATCTAAAGTTAACACTAGCAACAAACAAGGACAACTTTATGACCATGACTGAAATTGCTTTTCAAATAGCCAAATGGTACCTTAATATTACTTCTTCTATAGCTTTTGTTTTACATAAAGTTTCTAACTACAGTTATTCCTGGCTGTTCAGGTTTAGGAGCCCCATGGTATAACACACCTCTAACCACCTGATTTTAGAACTTTAGAAGTGAGAGCAAGAGAGAGAGAGAGAGAAAGAATTTTGAAAATTATCTTTAATGCAGCTCTTAGTGTTTTAATGATGCTTTGTGTTTTAGCTAAATGAGTACATAATACTGAACTTTTAAGTTAGAAACACATATCCAGCCATTCTCAGGCAGTGCTGGGAAACTCATTCCGGGGCAGGGTCTTTACATGTAAACTTATGAATGATGACACATTACAGTTCATGCTTCTATACATAGGCTGAACTCAACGAGAGAAAAGCAGAAGAGAATGACTTAATTCCTTCTCTACCAATCAGATAAGTCCTCTAGGGAAGGGAACATGAAAGGATAAGAACACAAACAGTATTGCTTACAGTGATGCTGCTTCACATGGAAATACAGAGCCAGGAAAGGGAGCTCTCTGCTGCCAACATGTGCAGCAGTCTCTACCTTTATTATATATAAGTGTACGCAAATGTGTCTGTCATGCGTTCCATTTTTATGGAATCTTCATATGTTATGTTATTTCCTTGGCACTCTCCACTATCATCATAGTCTGGACTGATTGAACGCAGATGACCAGCTCTCATTCCAGAAACTCTCTTTAGTGCATTCCTATCATTTTCTAGATCCTGTATCTTCTTTCTCTGTTTACTCCTACATTTCTTTCTGGGCTTTTTTTTTTTTTTCCATTACATTCCTGAAAATAAATTTAATCCAATGTTTAATATGCTCCTCCAGGCAAGTAAAAATTAATTGAGAATAATAGATTGGTCACATAGAAAATAAAAAGAATATCATAAATTTTACTTCTACAAAATTATAAGTACTTTGTTTTTTCTTTTTGGGCTTTTTGTTATGTAACTTCCTCAGAAACAATGCAGGAGGTAAACTATTTGTGTCTCAAGCTTGGAGATGTCTTTATTAAGCACATACATTTGTTTGATAATGTACCTTGAATAAGAAATATGTCTTAAAAATAAAATTTTTCTTCAAAAAGTAACAATTTTCCAGGGTCTTCTGGTACTATTGATACTTGTAAGAAATCCATTGCCATTCTGAATTCTGTGCCTTTTAAGTCACTTATGTTTTTCTCTCTCGAGGAGTTTAAGATTTCTTCTTATCCTTAGTATTCTGAAAATTCCCATTTCTCCTGCTCAAAATGAGTCAAATACTTTCAATTTAAAGGGCTGGATTTCCCTTCAGCTTTGGGAAACTTTTTGAATTTTTTGGATAACTACTTTCCCTATGACTTTTTTCTTTTTTTAGAAAACTGTTCCTTTATTTATATATTAATATGTATGCTTTCGAAATAATTTTTCATATGTTGTCTTCTTTCTACCATCTAAAATATATTTTATTTCTAATTCATACATTTTTTAAAGTATTTTTTGATATTTGTTACAATATTGCCTTTGTTTTATGTTTTGGTTTTTTGGCCACAAGGCATGTGGGATCTTAGCTCCGCAACCAGGAATCGAATCCACACCCCCTGCATTGGAAGGCAAAGTCTTAACCACTGGACAAGAAGGGAAGTCCCGCATATATATTTTAATTGAAGTATAGTTGAGCTACAATATCATGTTAATTTCAGGTGTACAACATAGGGATTCAATATTTTTACAGATTATTCTCCACTTCAAGTTATAAAATATTGGCCCTATTCCCTGTGCTGTGCTGTACAATATATCCTTGTAGCTTATTTTATATATAGTAGTTTGTATCTCTTAATTTCCTACCCCTATCCATTCTCTCCCCAATTCCTTCTCTCCAGTGGTAGCCAAGTTTGTTCTCTATATCTGTGAGTCTCTTCCTGTTTTATTATATTCATTCGTTTTATTTTTGTTTCCAGATAAATGATAACATAGTATTTACCTTTGTCTGACTTAATTCACTAAGCATAATATCCTCAGTCCATTCATGATACAAATGGCAAATTTTAATTTTTTTATGACTATTCCATTATGTAGAAATACCCCATCTTCTTTAGCCATTTGTCTGTTGATGGACACGTGGGTTACCTCTATATTTTGGCTATTGCAGATAATGCAACTATGAACATTGGGGTGCATGTATCTTTTCAAATTAGTATTTTTGGTTTCTTTGGGTATATACCCAGGAGTGGAATTGCTGAATCATATGGTAATTCTGTTTTTAGTGTTTTGAGGAACCATCATACTGTTTTCCATTGTGGCTGCACCAAATTATACTCCCACTAACAGTGTACTAGTGTTCCCTTTTCTCCATATCCTTCCCAACATTTGTTATTTGTGGTCTTTTTTGATGATAGCCATTCTGGCAGGTGTGAGGTGATATCTCATTGTTGTTTTGATTTGCATTTCCCTGATGATTAGTGATGTCGAACATCTTTTTTTTATTAATTTTTTTAAATGTTTTATTTATTTATTTATTGGCTGTGTTGGGTCTTCGTTGCTGTGCACAGGCTTTCTCCAGTTGTGGTGAGAAGGGGCTACTCTTCATTGTGGCGCACAGGCTTCTTATTAGAGTGGCTTCTCTTGTTGTGAAGCACAGGCTCTAGGCACATGGGCTTCAGTAGTTGTGGTGCACAGGCTCAGTAGCGTGGCTCACGGGCTCTAGAGCACAGACTTGGTAGATGTGGTGCATGGGCTTGGTTGCTCTGCGGCATGTGGGATCTTCCCAGACCAGGGATGGAACCCATGTCCCCTGCCATGTCCCCTGCATTGGCAGGCAGATTCTTAACCACTGCACCACCAGGGAAGTCCAGATGTTGAATATCTTCTCATGTACCTGTTGGCTACCTGTATATTTTCTTTGGAAAAATGTCTATTCATGTCTTCTGCCATTTCGTAATCTAGTTATTTGTTGTTTATTTGCTTATTACTGTTTAATGTTGAGTTTATGAACTTTTTATATATTTTGAATATTAATCCATTATTTGTTATATTGTTTGAAAATATTTTCTCCTATTCAGTATTTTGTCTTTTTGTTTTGTCAATTATTTTCTTTGCTGTGCAAAACCTTTTAAATCTAATTAGGTCTCATTTATTTATTTTTGCTTTTGTTTCCTTTGCCTTAAGAGACAGAGACAAAAATATTGCTATAATTTATGCTTAAGGGTGTTCTGCCTATGTTTTCTTCTAAGAGTTTCACAATTTTGGGTACATCGGCTTTCTTTATTGTGACAATTATATTTTAAATATCTAGAGCTCTTCGTTTATTATCTGATTGCTTGGGGATTTTCCATGTTTTTTTCTTTTGGATGCACAATCTTTTGAACTCTTTGAAATTACAAACAGAGTTCTTTACAATCTTTTCTACTTCCTGACCTGTGTGTTTTATCTAGGGTCAGTTTTAGTTTTGACTTCTTGTTCTTAATCCTTTTTTTTTTTTTTTGTCATCGTATTTCACAATTGTAATAATAAAACAGAAAGTTTGATTGTGATCTTTGTAAATGTGGCAGAAGTTTTTGGCTGGCAAGCTTTATATTAAGATGAGGCAATTTTATCATGCCATTACTGCTGGAGAAACCTAAAGCATGTGAATGATAATATCTCTATAAACTGCCATATTTCTCCTAGATAATTAATTTAGTTTTTGTTTCTGTTTTTTGTTTTGTTTTGTTTTTTGTCTTTGTTTTTGTTTTTTTAAGGGGAGACCCTCATTCTTGCATTTTTATTTGTAGGAAGTAAATTCATTGCTGACCAACCTGTGCATAGATGTGAGAGAATGAAAGTAGAGACTTGATTTTCCCATATATATTTCATCAGTTTCTCTTTCTGTTCTTGGCTCACTCCTTCCCATAGCCTTCCTTGTGCATTCATTCTCTGGAGGTTTCTCTGAGTTTTTTCAGATTGGCTACCCAATTAACGATATCAGAACTCTTGTAATGCTAACAGTTCTTTTGCTCCATCAGTAATTTCCTTTCTTTCTACTTTCCATTTCCAGAATTTTATAAGAAACACTCATTTGCATATGTTGGATTACGCTGATTTCCTCTTACTTTATTGTTACTTTAAGGTAGTCTTGGAAGAAAAAGAAATATAAATATGTAAAGTTAGTCTATCATCTGGAATTTGAAAAAGCAATTTATTAGGATATTTTAAGTTAAAACATACAGACTATTTTACTTGCAGTTGTAACTAAACCATTTATATAATTTAATATGTGTAAAGAGATAGCATATATTGAAAAAAGTACCATACCTGCATTTTTCATCCTCTGAAAATATCATACATGCAAGTATCATACATCCATTTTTCACACCTTCAATCCATCCTTGTTACCATTTTGCATTCTACATCAACCCTTTGTATCATACTTTTTTACCCAGCTTAGATTCCATAGTCCCTATCTTAACCTCATCCATATGTACACCCCCCCTTCCCTTCCCCTTCTCTAATTCCATCCTACACCCACCCTGAACAGAAATCAGATACCCAGGAAATGCAGTTGTCTGCTTGTTTCTTTTCTACTCTCAAGCAGCAGATTGGGACATAGAGAGAAAAATTTACAACCATGTTGTGAGTGTTCTTACTTTAATTATTTGGCCACATAATTCAAAGAAGAATACACAATACTTGGTAGGTAATGACACTAGATTCCTGTTGTCAATTAATTCTTCTTTTCTCCAAGACAGCTATTTTAAACTACTAACCCATATCAAGCTAGGATCATCTCCTCACTTATTTTTTTACTCTATTTTATTGGGAAATATAAGCAAAACAAAATTCAATTCCCCAACTTCTCTATTTCACTATTAAATTTATCAGTCTATCTGTATTTCTCCCATATTCTCTACTATATCTCTTGTTAAATAAAAAAAAAATAAAAATAAAAATTAAAAAAAAATTCCTGCTTCTATCTAATTCCAACTCTTCATGTGTCCACAGGATTCCATAACCTCTTGCATGGCCCAGGACTTTATTGAGATAAATATCTCCTGAGTCACTCATTTCTCCCATTTCTCCCATTGTATTGTATCTTTCCTATTAGCATCAAATCATATGGTAATACATGTCACCTGAAGAAAATCTTCTGTAGACCCCCACATTTCTATTCATCTACCACTTCTTTAATCAGCAACACTGCTAGAACAAACTTTTTATGGAAACTTTCCTATTTTTTACCTTCTATTCTCCTGTCAATCACTGCAGTCAGATTTTTAACTCTACTACTCCACTAAAATAACTCTTGTCAAGCTCAGAAACATCTTCCATTTTGCTAAATCCAATGCTCAACAATTATTGTCCATCTTAATTGATCTTTCAACAGCTTTTGAAACAGTTAATCACTGCCCTCCTTTTGGACTTTTTTCTTCTCTTGTAGTCTAGAGCAACTCAATATTCAGATTTTTTCTTCTCTGTCACTGGTGATTCCTGGCTCCTCACACTCATCCTGATCTCTAGATGGTGTAGTACCACTGAGCTCTGTACCTTAGCTTCTGTTTTCTAACTCTTTGGACTTATTTTCACCGTCTCACACAGTCTTAAGATGCTAAACGCATGCCACTGACTTCAAAATTTTGTATCTCTAACTCCTATTTACCCCTTAGTTCCAGACTCATATGTCTGCTACATCATCTTCACTTGTATGTCTAGTACTTCAAATTAAATACTTAAAACAAAACTCTTTTCTTTAAAACACAAAGATACTCCTCACAGTCTTCCTCATCCTTTTAAACAGCACAAGTATGCTTAGGCCACTAACACAAGTTATATATTTATTAATTTTCTTTCTTGATATTATATCAATTACTGAGGGGGCATTGTTGATATCAGTAACCCAAATTTTGAACTTTCTATATATAATTAGATACATTCACACTGGCTTATGTGTTGCCTTTTTCCCCTGCATCCAAAGCTGCTCACATTCAGAATATTGAGAAAGCACATTCTCAAACTTCCCTTGGAATGAGTGGCCCCTGCCTGTAGGTTTAAGATTCTGATTTCTCCAATCTCATAAGCAAAGTATAAATCATCCATTCATCTTACAGTTTCCAAATTTTTCCAAAAATATTTTGTCTGTTGTCCTCTCTTGTTTCATTCTTTCTTCTATTTTGAGGTTATGTCTTTTTCATTAGTTTATTGTCAGTTTAAGGTAGATTCTGGAGAAGCAACTAAATACATCTTTGTGTCCATCATGTTTAACTGATACCAGCATTAGTTCCAATAGTAAAATTGTTGAAAACATCTTAATCTTTAATAATAAAACAGTACCTTAGTAGTTTATGGTAATTCTGCTTATTGGAACAATATGCCATAATTAAAATAATTTTTATAATGATTACATCCTTATATGGAACATGCTTATAGTGAAGAATAGAATAATAATTTTACCCTCAATGTGATTTCAATAGTATTTTAAAACATCCATTAATGGGAGAGTAGTAAGAATTAAATGGTACACTTCAACATGTTAGCAATGTATAGAAATGATAAAATTAGAAAATTTGCAATCATTTTTCATATCCGTGTTTTCTACATTGACTTCAATGACTTGATAATATTTTGATAATGAAAATGAAATTGGACAATAGAATACATGCATAGAAAAATGCCTTATTCACATAATAAAAGCTTCATTTCCAAGTCTTTGTAAAAATCAGCAGTGCCCATCTCCATGCTAGCTCTCCAATTGCTTCTACCAGCTGGACATACTGGCAATTCATCAAGAGAATGGAGATCACACCTAATTTCCATAATTATGGAAATTGTTTAGCAGCTGCTATTTCTTTTCTATTTAACCTTTCTATAGGAATATGTATTTTGTAAAAGGATTTGAGAATAACAATTAGTCTTTCTTTGTACCATCAGTGTAGATAATGTAGACAGAAGGAACAGCCTGCCATTAATTAGCTACCTAACTTTAGAAAAACAATGTATCTTTTCTCAATATAAATATTTTTATCTGTTGAATGAAAGTTTGACTTCAACATAGCTACTATAAGCAACACTGTACTCACTTTATATATGATAACAGAGAAATCTATTTAAAATGATTTATACCAGTTGCTTTCAAACTTTCTTAGTGAATGGTTCTTTTAACATCTTAGTACTTTTTTCATGGCACACCTTGAGCCAAAAATGTATCTAACAGTTCCATTTATTGATTAAAAAGTTTCAAAAACTTGATACATATTTACATCCCAATAATTAGTTTTAAAAAAGTTATTTCTGTTCAGTTAAACTTAAAAAATTATTTCATTCTTAAATAATCACTATTACTGATACCAAGTTTGTCTTTTGGGCCCTGTACCACCTCTCAAACATTGGAATCAAATTGGACACCATCATCTTTACTTCCTATTCTACACTGATTTTCTTGCTTTGTGTTAGTACTTGCTTTTAATTATAGCAACCAAGCTGGGAAAACCCAACTTCACAAAGATATGACATCATTGAAAGATATGCAATGGAAGCCAACATTGAAACTGTGAAGTATCTCAAGCTAATGTTTGCATAGTTCCTAGAACATACTGGATATCTCTCCCTTTGCCTCAAAACATTTAAATTGTCCCTCAGCAGTTCTCTGGGGTGCCTCAACACAGAATTTTAGAATTGCAGATTTACACATATATCTAGAAATATTTAAAAAGCTAGTATCTTTTCTACTTTTGGAGATGTGTCTGATTTAAAGAAATCAGAAGATCCTTCCATAGAAGTGATATAAGTCCCAGAGCTGAAAGAAGCCCTAAATATACCTAATTCAATTAACCTGCTTCACAGATGAAGACATTAAAACAAGTAGATTACAAGGCTTGCCAAAGGACACAGAGCTAATTAATAGAACACCACTGTTATATCATTTTTGATGTTTTTGTTGACTTATCAATTTTGATCACTGAAAAAGAGGAATCAAGTCTTTAGCCTTTCATCTCCTAGTCTTGGCACAGGGGGGATTGTATGTGCTCAGTAAATGTCCCCTTAACTTACTTAGAAGTCCAGATAGACATTCACAGTAATTCAGGTCTGACTCTTTTTTTCACATAATAATACCTTTGAGAAAGAACTTCTTACAGTCATATGATACAAAATACAAAATTTAATTTGCTCACTGGTTTGATAGGAAAACCAGTAGTCCTCTTGCTTCTTGATATCAAATTTTTAAAACTACTCATACTTCATTAGAACTGCTTTCAGAGCATCAGCCCTAATCTATATCTATTTTAATATCACTGATTTTTGTGTTACTTAGCAACTTAAAATTTTTATTATTTCAAACATACTCAGCTATTTGTTTCTATGACACTCAGACACAAAAAAATCTAAGCAAAACCAAGGAATTGGGTATAAAAATAATTGACTATTAACTAACTCAAGAATAATATAGAACTGCATGTATTATTTTATTGACATACAACTTTATTCCATCTACCAATTTAATTAAAATTTTCTTAATTGCCATATGCTGCTGCTGCTTCCAGGAATTCAATGTAGTATAAAATGCTTATTGTCAGTAGTTAAAAATCAAGTAAAATATCAATACATAGAAGCATAAACAACTAGCTCTAATAAAATGTGATGATTGTTATAGCAGAGCAATCAAAACACTAAAGGCAAAGAGCAGTTTATTCTATCTGTATATTCCAGAGAAAAATTCAGAGAGGAGGGGACAGTTGAACCAAGGGAGAAAGTCTGGCCATGATAAAGGAGAAACATGAGCATAAAGAATTATAAACATTTAGGAAATTTCTAGGAGAGAACACATAGCTAGGTGTGTTGCAGTTTGGAAAGGAGGAGAGATAAAGACAGAATAATCAGTCTGGAAAGGTGTAAATGAGGAAGCTGAGTCTCAGAGAGATTAGTAGCTCATACCACTTGGGAGGGACTCATCCTCTCACACTGTGACCCCATAAACTCTTGATAAATAGTATGTTTCCTCCATAGTAAATACTCAGCGATGGCTCCAATTTATGTCTTCAGGATATGTCACAGGCCCTAGAATCATCTGTGTTTGAACTCTAATCATCTTCTGATCCTGGAATCTTATTTACTTTCTCAGATCTTTTGTATTCCCATCATAAAACATGGAGACTATAAATTTTGAAGTTTTGCATTTATGTTACCTAGTACAATAATAAACCCACAGAAGTTGTTAAAGAAAGAAAGAGAGAGAGAGAGAGAGGAAGGAAGGAAGGAAGGAAGGAAGGAAGGAAGGAAGGAAGGAAAAGAGAAAAGTTAGATTATGCTTCCCATTCAAACTTCATTAAACTATACCACTTAACATTGCCACAGTGTTTTAATCTGCTTTTGGCATTTTCCTTAAGGCAAAGTTAGCAAAGTCCAATAACCAGAAGATGTGATAATTAACATAGCTGAGAGAAGATAAAATTTAAGGTGATATGATTATGTTGTGCCTTTGGTAGGGACTGTAGAAAACTGAACAAAACATGCCCTGCCTAAGAGACATCCAATATTAAGTCCATCTGCAGTTGGAAAGCTGTCAAGTTGAAATGCAGGCCAAGTTTTGTCAAGGGATGGGGCAAATTGAGTTAGCTTCCCCAAGTAGTCTTGGTTATTCAACAGATAGTGAAAACAGAGTATACTTTGAGGAAAATGACCACTTTGAATATTAATTAGTCTCTGGGGTAACAAATAAGTTGAAAGACTTTGCTCCCTTTTCACATTATAAACTTTCTGGGTTTCAGGAATTGGGTGACCTGATTGGCCAGGACCACAGCTAGAGGATGTAGTAATAAAGTGAAGGAGAAAGGAAGGAAGATTTCCCAAGAGGCAGATTTCTATGGAGAAAGCCCCTGAGGCACTTAGGGAAACAAATTAATTCTGCACCTGGGACAATGCAGCTTCCTCCCAAGCCTGGCGCTTGACACAAACCACCTTGGGCTGAGACTGGGCATTTGCCATCATTTTCACTCTTAGGCTCACTACCCTCCTGACTTTGTTTTTCTCTACTACTTTTCTTCCTCCCCTGCTTATTTTCTAGTTAAATGGAATAAAAATTTCATCTAGTTGGGTCTTTAGACAGAGGCAATTGTTAAACACTAACAAGAATTAATAAAGAAGGGGATTATGGCACCATATTTTTGACCTTGTTCTGATGAGCACTTAGGTGTGTGTATTTGCTTCATTGTTCTCCTGATGGCCCAAGTCTGCTCAGATAGCAGGGCGGGAAGAACAGTGATTTAGCATTTGGAGACCCAGGTTGAAACACTGTAACAAAGTGACATTAGGAAAGGAACTTCTCTGAAAGTTGGGTTTTCCAACTCCAAAATATTCCTTTTTTTTTTTTTTTTTTTTTTTTTGATTTGGACCATTTTAAAAATCTTTATTGAATTTGTTATAATATTGCTTCTGTTTTATGTTTCATTTTTGTGTCTTTGTTTTTGTTTTTTGGCTGCTAGGCATGTGGGATCTTAGATCCCAACCAGGGATTGAACCCACATACCCTGCATTGGAGAGTGAAGTCTTAGTCACTGGACCACCAAGTAATTCCCTCCAAAATATTCTTAACTCTCTTGTCATTGTATTTCACTGAGAATTAATGTAGCTAATTTACATAAAATCACTACTATCCTTCCCTTCCCCCAAAACTGATTTGAATTAGCACGTGCTCACGCACACACACACTCACATAAACACACAATTTAGAAAAAATAAAAAGAATAAATAAATTTATTCCAAGTAAAAACTAACTAAGAGTTTATGGTCTAAATTGGAGCAATCAAACAATAATCTTAAATAAGTCCACCTGAATCCACATAGCTGCTATAGTTGTTCAGTTTTGCTCTGAAGAGTCTGAGGTACGAGATGAAAAGGAGGATATGATCGCTAGCAAAACTAATTCATTTATTCACAGTTGAAGAATGCTCTTTTTCAAAAAAGCAAAACTCAGAATTTCCCTGTAATCTTTCTAAATGAAATTGAAACCAGGCACCTCAGATTGGGACTTGAACCCACATGCCGGGACTTGAACCCATGTGCCAGGACTTGAACCTAGCCAAAACCCAGATTGGGACTTGAACCCATGGTCTTTTAATTGAGATCACATACCTGGTCTCAAGACTTAATGACGCCCAGGTTCTTGATGTCTCGTCACAGAAAGAATTCAGTGAGTGACAAAGTGGTAGGTAAGAAGTGGATTTATTTAGAGAGAAACACATGCCACAGACAGAGTGTGGGCCATCTCAGAAGGTGAGAGCAGCCCCACAGTACAGGGTTGTCAGTTTTTATACGGATAAGTAATTTCACAGGCTAATGAGTGGGAGGAGTATTCCAGCTATTTGGGGGAAAGGGTGGAGATTTCCAGGAATTGGGCCACTGCACACTTGTTGACCTTTTATGGTCAGCCTTGGAACTGTCATGGCGCCTGTGAGTGTGTCATGTAGCGTGCTGATGTCTTACAATGAGCGTATACTGAGGCTCAAGGTCTAGAGGAAATCTCCACCATCTTGGACCTAGTTGGTTCTAACCAGTTTATGTCCTGTCCTATGGCTATGTCATTCTTTCAAAGGCTGTGCCCTGCCCGCTTCCCTCCTGTTTCAAAATCTTCTCTATTGAGGCCTCAAGGTAGTTTACAATGTCTGATGTATAACCCTATTTAAAAATAAAGTCCAGTGGAATCTCATCATATCCATCATTACCACTTATTTATATTTGTATTATCTACCTGTCAAAGAATTGCAAGCTGACTAAAATATGTGGGTTATCTCAGGTCCTCACTACATTGTTCATTTTCTCAGCAGAATTGTGAGAAACTAACTAACTGGAAAACTAGAACTGAGAAATATTATTTTGTGGGGGGAGGGCAGAAAGAACAGTAAAAAATACTTCAAATATTTTTCAGCCTTTTATATGTAACTGGTGCCTGCAACTTTGGACTCTGTCATTTGATATGTGGACAACAGCTTTGGTGGTTACCTTTTGACATAAAGATTTTTCTTTTAATGTGTGGTAGAAAGTGCTGTGACAACCTACAACTGAATCTGAGAACTAGAATTTCCCAGAATATGTTATTCTGAATTGGGATTTACTTTAATAAAGAAGTGTTTCATTAAACTTCTTTTCAAAAATGTTAATGTAAAGCAGTTTGGCAAAATATTTGAACTAAAATATAACATGATTACAGAGGCCTTCATTTGTGTGTTATTAGACCTGCATCTAGCACTGTTATGTATTCCTGGAAAGTACAGGATTTGTACAAAACTGACGCAGAGGAAAGAAAAGGAAGGAAGTAATAATTGCAATCATTCTCCATTTACAGATTCAGTAAAAGTGGAAAAACACACACATGAAAAGACTTCCATTCTCTATACTGAGCTCCTTTTAAATAGAGTTATTCTTGACAACCTGGATGAAAAATGAAATCCATCAAAAGAATAAATATTCAACAGGAGGAGAGCTCAGATATTCATAAGGTTAATAAAGCTTCAAGGATGGTTCTCTCTTACCAATAGGAGACATATCGTTCAGCAGTTTCGGAGGGTTTCCCTTCAATGTCACCATAGTAATGAAAACCCATTTCAGTGCAGTGAAGTTAAAAGCTACTGAATACTGAAGCCTTGAATTTGATTCTAAAACATTTTAAAGCTAAACATTTGACTTAAAATGCCACTAAAAATTACTGTCTCATTTTTGTAAAGTACTTTTGCTTCTTGAGGGAAAATAATTACGATATACAAAGAAACTATGCCTTGGTTTCTGCAGAATAAGTCTGTTTCTCCATATATGAATTGATAGCTGTATGTTATATATTTATTTTTACCACAAAACCATATCTCTGTGTACAAAAGCACTTTTGCAAGGAAAAGAGTGAAAACATAATAATCTCTTTGGTTCCTTAGGTAAAGAACGGAGAAAAGAGTAGGAACACTGTTTTCTTTCTCTGTTGAAGTCCCATACCTTGTTCATTGATGTTTTCAGTAGTGATTCCCCCTACTGAAACTTTCCATCATACTGACTGGATGGAATCTTTTCCTTCTTCAAAGTTTCATAGATTTTTCTAATGATTATTCCAAACAGCTTCTTTATACCTCTAATCATGGCTCTCTATGGGCAATGCTTAGCCCTGGAGAGGTGAGTCTCTTTGAGGCAGAGGGTGGATCCAACCTGCACCAGAAGTGTGCCTTGTGCATGCCAGGTGCAGAGGTAACCAGTTTAATCATACCTGGCATGAAAAGAAACCTCAGAGTATCCTCCACCCAACCTAGTTATCAAAAGAGGAGATTTCCATTTTAAAATGATAGCAACAAGCTTTCTCTGATCCCAATGGTGCCTGTGTCTCTATACTTTCTGCCCTGGCATGACCAATGCTAACTATTGGAAACGCTTAACTACCCCAAAACACATGCGTTTTTACATCTTCTACATTTGTAAAAATGACATTCAATCACCTGTTTTCCCTGATTAAGAGGAAGTCTTCCTTTTCCCAAGAAAATGTTAAATCAACTCGTTAGCAAGTGCTTTGGTTGTTGCCATAGGTGCCCTTTAGAGGACTGTTTCTACACAGTTTTATAAATGTCCTCAGTTGCAATAATAATTTTGCAAATACAAATTCTTCCTAGCAACATCATACTGCTTCTTGTCAGACTTCACATTTACAGCTATTTTCAGTTTGATCTGCTCAGCCACCTTCTCCATCCTTGTTGAGCTCTTATGAGGCTCTAACCAGCTATCTTTCACCAAGCCTGTTTGCTTAGCATAGGCTAAGCACAGAAATTCAGATTTCTCTCTTAGGGAATTATGTTTTCAGACCCTTGTTATCATCTTCTTCCCAGTGGTTCAATTACAGGGTCACACATTTCATACAAATAACTTTCTATACCTTTCATTCTTAGGGTTATGAGGATGGGATCATGTTCCCTTCCTTTCTGGAAGTCACTGTGATCTTTGTATAAATTGTTCATTTATCTCAACAGTACATGTGCCCAGGAATGGCAGGTAGCATTTTGTAAGCCAAAGAAAATCAGTTACATCCTTTTACCCAAGTAATGGCTTATATACTCAAATTTGAGTAATGATAAAGAAAAAGCCCCTTAAATGATTCCTCCCATAATCATGAAAATATGCTTCAAGGTGATTGCTGTTCTCCACCTGTGCACATAGAAGTGATGCACATAATTATTATTTACTCTTAGATGATCACAAATGGTAACTTTAGGACATACTCTTCCATAATGCCCAGTGCGCAGAAACAGCAAAAAAATACTGCCGTACCTTATGTGAAAAGTAACTGTGACATAAGTTCTCCTTTATTACTAAAAGAGTAATGGTTTTCCAATCTGTCTCTTATACTCTCTGTGTGACTTATTGCAAGTAGTACTCTCTGGGCATTAGTTTCCATATCTATTATGTAAGAAGCTCAATATTGCTTAACAAGACATTTTTTAATGATTCATCTAATGCATTTTTTTATTGGAGTATAATTGTGTTACACTGTTGTGCCGGTTTCTGCTGTATAACAAAGTGAATCAGCTGTATTTATACATATATCCCCATATCCCCTCCCTACTGAGACTCCTTCCCACCCTCCCTATTCCAGCCCTCTAAGTCATCACCCATCATCTAGCTGATTTCCCTGTTATGCACTAGCTTCCCATTAGCTATCTGTTTTACATTTGGTAGGGTATATATGTCAGTGCAACTCTCTCACTTTGTCCCAGCTTCCCCTTCGTCCCTCACTCCACGTTCTCAAGTCCATTCTCTATATCTGTATCTTTATTGTTGCCTTGTCACTGGGTTCATCAGTACAATTTTTTTAGATTCCATATATATGAGTTAGTATATGGTATTTGTTTTTCTCTTTCTGGCTTATCTCACTTTGTATGACAGACTCTAGGTCCATCTACCTCACTACAAATAACTCAATTCCATTCCTTTTTAAGGCTGAGTAACATTCCATTGTATACATGTGCCACATCTTCTTTATCCATTCATCTGTTGATGGGCATTTAGGTTGCTTCCATGTCCTGGCTATTGTGAATAGTGCTGCAATGAACATTGTGGTACATGTGGGTGCCCACTGTCACCACTATTATTCAACATAGTTTTAGAAGTTTTAGCCACAGCAATCAGAGAAGAAAAAGAAATAAAAGGAATCCAAATTGGAAAAGAAGAAGAAAAATTGTCACTCTTTGCAGATAACATGATATTATACCTAGAAAACCCTAAAGATTCTACTGGAAAACTGCTAGCAATAATCAATGAATTTACTAAAGTAGCAGGATACAAAATTAATGCACAGAAATCTCTTGCATTCCTATACACTAACAATGAAAGTTCAGAAAGAGAAATTAAGGAAACACTCCCATTTACCACTGTAACAAAAA
Source organism: Hippopotamus amphibius kiboko (assembly GCF_030028045.1). Classification (NCBI taxonomy): domain Eukaryota; kingdom Metazoa; phylum Chordata; class Mammalia; order Artiodactyla; family Hippopotamidae; genus Hippopotamus; species Hippopotamus amphibius. Next base: position 139,336,569 of record NC_080192.1, on the reverse strand, counting down.
TAATAAAATACCTAGAAATAAACCTGCCTAAGGAGGCAAAAGACCTGTACGCAGGAAACTATAAGACACTGATGAAAGAAATCAAAGATGACACAAACAGATGGAGGGACATACCATGTTCTTGGATTGGAGGAATCAACATTGTGAAAATGACTGTACTACCCAAAACAATTTACAGATTCAATGCAATCGCTATCAAATTACCAACGGCATTTTTCACAGTACTAGAACAAGAAATCTTACAATTTGTATGGAAATGCAAAAGACCCTGAATAGCCAAAGCAATCTTGAGAAGGAAAGTTGGAGCTGGATGAATCAGCCTCCCTGATTTCAAACTATACTACAAGGCTACAGTGATCAAGACAGCATGGTACTGGCACAAAAACAGAAAATAGATCAATGGAGCAGAATAGAGAGCCCAGAGATAAATCCACACACATACAGACACTTCATCTTTGACAAAGGAGGCAAGAATATACAATGGAGAAAAGATAGCCTCTTCAATAAGTGGTGCTGGGAAAATTGAACAGCTACATGCAGAAGACTGAAATTAGAGCACTTCCTAACACCATACACAAAAGTAAACTCAACATGGATTAAAGAGCTGAATGTAAGGCCAGACACTATAAAACTCTTAGAGGAAAATATAGACAGAACACACTATGATGTAAATCAAAGCAAGATCCTTTTAACACATCTCCTAGAATAAGGAAAATAAAATAAAAAATAAACTTATGGGACCTAATGAAACAAAAGCTTTTGCACAGCAAAAGAAACCGTAAACAAGACAAGAAGACAACCCTTGGAATGGGAGAAAATATTTGCCAATGAAGCAAAGGACAAAGGATTAATCTCCAAAATATACAAGCAGCTCATGCAGCCAAATATCCAAAAAGCAAATAACCCAATCCAAAAATGGGCGGAAGACCTAAATACACATTTCTCCAGAGAAGACATGCAGATGGCTAACAAACACATGAAAAGATGCTCCACATCACTAATCATTAGAGCAATGCAAATGAAAGCCACAATGAGGTGTCACCTCACACCGGTCAGAATAGCCATCATCAAAAAATTTAGAAACCATAAATGCTGGAGAAGGTGTGGAGAAAAGGGAACACTTTTGCACTATTGGCGGGAATGTATATTGGTACAGCCATGATGGGAAACAGTATGGAGTTTCCTTAAAAAACTAAAAATAGAACCACCATATTACTACTGGGTATATACCCTGAGAAAACCATAATCCACATAGAAATATGTACCATAATGCATGTTGATTTTAAATTGTTATTTGTCAGTGACACAAAGTTTTGTCCTCTAAATATTCAAAATATGTTGGTTGAAAAGATAGTCACATATAGATTGAACATCAAACAAATCAAAAGATTGATTATTGTAGTAGAATTACAGATAAAGTACAATGGGAGCACTGTGAAGTTGGAGTTTAGCTTAGGGAAACAACATTTTGACCAAATACCAGATCTGGAGAGCAGCAAATGTAGTGTTGTAAGACAGGGCTTTCTGGGTCCAACCTTGAGCTCTTTCCACAACAGCATTGCCATCTACAAGAGTTGCATAAAGATTAAACTGAATATCACTTATGACAGGAAATTTCAAAGTAAAAATTGTTTTTAGCATTTCATATATAAATGCTACTAATTATAATAATTTTGATACATTCTGTGTCCTTCACAGCTCTATTATATATCCTGATCTGCATGTCATTGGGGGGAAAATGTGTTATTTCCAATATAGTGGAGAAAAATACGGGCTTTGGAGTAGATTGCGAGCTATTTAAGCTCACTGAGCTTCAATTTCCTCATCTGTAAAAAGCTTTGCCACATTCAGAGAGAAATTTAATGAAAAAGTGAATGTAAAATGTCCAGCATACCATTTGCACAAATTTGCTACTCTAGAAAGGTCAGTTATCTCTCCTTACATTAAGAGAAAATGTTCCTCTAAGTCAATGTTGCAGAATATTCGAACTGGCAAGAGCTTTAGTGATAATCTAGGTTAATTCCTTATTTTTCCAGAGGTGGATGATAAATTCCGTAGATTTGATTTTACTTTAAAAGGTCACACAGACAGATTTAAGAAGATAATTTTCTAACATATTTGAGACCCATTTCTGTGCTCAGAGTATGATTGCAATGCCTAATGACAACCTTGACCTGGAATTTAGAAACACCACACCTAAAAAGTGAGACAGGATGAAAAGATGTCATGAATCACATCAACAAAACTACTTTCATCATAAACAATAGTGCCTAAATTTGTATTCTTTCTCCAAGGCAACTGGTAATTGTGCTAAGAAAGTTGAAATAGTAGTGCAGAGCAGAAATATATTTTATAAAATCAATAATTGTAAAAAGGGATTTTAAATACATTTTTCACCATGAGGCTGATACTTAACTCCATACATGCAATTTTGAAAATAATCTGATTTCACAAATGCCTTCATGTTCCAGAAAACCAAGTAACCCATTTTTATCATATTGCATTATAACTCAACTCTAACTAAATCAAGTTAAATCCATGTTTAAGCCTTTCTTTCCATTCAAGCTCAATCTCGGAAGCACTGAGAGAGGAAAAGAGGAACTTATCTGTAGCAGAATTATGAGAGAAATGGCAGTTTATTTTGTTTGTCAAGCTTACTGATTATTAGTTTTGCCTTTTGTGAATTTGTGATATTTTTCAGTGAACATAATTAGGAAACATTTGTTCTGTTAAAATTGCCAGAATGATTCTTTGTTACACAAATAAAGCAAATAAAATGGAACTAATATTTTCTGGGAATGAGATAACCAAGGATTTTGCCTAAAAAGTTCTAGTTATAGCTAAATAGTTGGGAAGGGAAACCATACCTTTCAATACTCACTGATATGCAGAGCTTCAGTTGGCCATAAGTTAGAAAATTTTTGTAGACTCCAAAAGCATTTTAGGAGAGAAGGGTCCAAAACCCTACTATTTTTTCTGTGTGATAACATGTATGATAATTTTGTGATTGAACCTAGTAACATCTCAGGCGTAGTGTATGCTATTGGGAAAATTCAGTTCCTTCATCTACATCTCTGGACTTTACTATTCCATGATCTCCAATGTGTATGGTACAACATTAACTTTTCTGTAGCTAGAGCCTCTGACTCTGCTTACTCAGGTCTGCACATAGCCTTAATTCTAATTTGACAGCTTTGGTACATTTTTGAATTTTAAGATTTTTTGTTAAACATTTTCAGCTTCATTATATATTCTGAGCTCCCCATGGGCTCCTGCCTATTCCCTTTAAGCCTTTCTTCAGTTTCCTTAATGAAATCACCGTATTCTACATCCACAAGCTGGAACTTTCCACACCTCAGTGTGATGCTGACCTCATTAAACAGGAAACTTAGCAACTCATCACTGAGAATATAGCACCTTTATATAATTTTTTTAAAAAATGTATTCTTTTGACACAGAAATCAATCAAGATTAAAATTCAGAACATCTAAGAAAACATCCCCCTCCATGGATTTCACATTTTTATTGCATAATATTTTTGTTAAATGTTACTTATATACTGTTTTATGTATTTTATACATAAATGTGCAAAACAGACAAGGGGATTTTCTAATAAATAAAATTAAAGTAAAATATTATGTGTAATGACATGGATAATACTCATGTAATAAGAGATCATTTAGAAAAATAAGGTCATTTTATACAAATGTACAGTTTTGAATATACAGTTTTGAATTAGGGGAAGGGTATTTATAGAACCTATAACATACTAATTATTTCCGGGTTTTGTTTTAGTTGCCCAGTATCAACTAAACTCTGATTCACACATTTAAATAACTATAAACAAGGACAATGTTTAATTAAGCAAAAAATGCAGAAACGACCATTCTGTTGCACTCAAAAAAGAGTGTCTTAGCTTGAACTATCTCAATATAATACCTAGCCTGGGAACTTAAAAAAACAGAATTTTTTTTTCTCACAGGTCTGGAGGCTAGAAGTTCACATTCAAGGAGCCAGCAATTTTTTTTTTTCTTCTTCTTTGTTTTTGGCAGTGCCGCAGGATCTTAGTTCCCTGACCAGGGATGGAACCTGTGCCCACTGCAGTGGAAGCGCAAAGTCCCGATCACTGGACCATCAGGGAATTCCCTAATGTCTCTTCTTATAAGGGTGCTAATCCTATCTTTAGCCACATCTTCATGGCCTCACCTCCCCAAGGCTCCATCTTCACATTCCATCACATTGGAGCTGGGGGTTTCTACATGATTTTTGGCAGGGCACAGTTCAGTCCACAGAACAGTGGAAATGTTTAATTAACAGAGAATGCACAGAGTCTTTATTCTGTTTCACTCAGAAAAGTAGTTAACTCTGCATTTGCTCCACAATGGTGAAAAGTATAAAAATTGTATTACAACACATTTAAACATATACTTTTTCAGGGTTTTTTGTTTGTTTTTTGGCTGAAGGTGAATGTGATTTAGAAGTGAAACTCAAGTCACAATTTTGTAGAACTCTAGAAGTAACTCTGTTGACCTTTAGGGAAAACTGCCTTGCTATTCTAGCTCATTTTCTTTTTTTTTTTTTAAAGAAAAAGAAACCACAGCTCAGAAAGAACTAACCCTGTTGAGATAAATAATGACCTAGTAGCCAAGCTAGGATACAACTCTCAATATTGTCACTGCTTTTTCCCACCTTACTTTCCCAATAAGCCACTACACAACTAGATCCATGTGAAAATATATGGTTGTCCTTCATTTCGATTGTTTTGCCAATGTCTTTCTGGCAGTGGCAATTTAATTGAAAAGTAAAGAAAATTCAATAGGGTATAAAGATGGCTACCTTAATTTTATTGTTTCAATCCATGTTCTACATTTAAGATGCATTGATAAGGGAAATTACAATGTCTCCAGCTGTGGTGTAAAGTAAAAAGAAGAAAGAGGTTGAAAGAGAGAGAGAGGAGATTGGAGACACATAAGGTGTCCTGCGCAGTTAAAAATAGTATCTTCAAACAATGTTACACTTGTGGTTCTGTCTTGGTAAAATCTGTAAATTATCTTTCTTAAAAATATGCATGGTAGACAAATGCTGCAGATGAATATCATTTACTGCTTGGACACCGCTGGTAACAGCTAGGTACACTAAAGGCATATTAACTTAGCAAATCAATCCGTAGTGAAAGTATTATGGAAATCCCTTGTCATTAATTACTTTAATGCCAAATAAATCTAGATCTTTTCTGATCATGTGGAGCTATGAGGAAAACTTATCTGAGGGGCTAATACAATCTGAGAAGAGGTGGGCTCTGCAGACATCTTGTCTTTATTCCAGTAGTGATGAGACAGATGTTCATTCAAAAAGAACACACTGTGAGAGTATTGTGCTTGGAGTGCAACCCAATTCACAAAACTTTTGAAATGTTTTATAGTTTTATACTTTTGATAGACATATAGCTTAGTAAGTGAAAGTGAGCTAACAAAGAGTAGAATTTAGAAGAACCTTTTGGCCTTTTGTAATCCTTTGTACAAGCAATGCCTTCATCCTCTATTATCCAGACATTTCAGAATGCAGAAAAATATCACCTATAAGTGACTATGTCCATAAGATTATAAATATGATTCTCAATTTCTTCATCTGCAAAATGGAATTATAATAAACCACAAGGTTGTTGTAAGGATGAAATGTGATAATATAATTAAAACACTAAGCATAATAATGTTTAGGTTATAATACAAGTTGGTACTTAATAAAATGTGTCCTCTAGAGAGAAATAGAACTATTAGAATCCCGTGTTTTTTCCCATAGGTCTGATTCAGCATCATAAGGGAATCCATCCTGACATCTTTGTGTGCCTACTATGTCAATCATTCTTCTTTTACCTTTAATTCCTAAAAAAGATCTAATACTCAAGCAAAAGAGTGTTCATGGTATGATAAGCCTTTGGATACTGCATTTTAAAGATCAGTTTAAACAGCACGTGAAATAACCCCCTCCCTTCCAAGGAACAGAAAGAATTTATACCACTACCTGCATTTAATGGATGTATAAGGGAGGCTGAAGCAGAGCCTGCTGAGAGCAGGCTGATGAGTGATCTCTGGGGATTGGGGGCTCAGCAGCTGCCTGCCAACCCCTGCAGTCTGCTCCTGCTCAGATCTAGCTCACTTAGCTCTTACAGTCCCAAAGCAAAGGGAAGACACTGTGAGAAATAATTGAAGGGAAAGTCGGGCTCAAAGGAAAATAATATTGCTTCTAAATAATAAGGAGCAAAGGAAGAAAATCATGAGTGGATGGAAACAGAAAAAATAGAGGTAGAGAAAAATGAGAAGTGACTTAATGGATGTATTTTCAGGCCACCCATCCTGCATTTATACCTTTCATCAGACACATATTATCTGGATGGCCTTAGAATGATGTTTAAACTATCCAAGCCTCAGTTTCCTGCCATGTAAAAATGGAAGTAGAATTGATCCTGTGTGGTTGATCAGATGGTTAAGTGAAAATGAATGTGGAACTCGTTTCACTACTGCTAGCACTGCAAATATGTATGATGCCTGTGTTCAGAGGACACAAAGGAGAATTAAGAGAAGCGTCATGACAGAGTGAAGAAAATATAACAAAAAGAACATAAGCTATGGAGTCAGAAAATTCTGGCCTTGATTCACAGATCTAGTACTTAGCAGCATTTCGACATTGAGACTCTAAGCTTAAGTTTCCTTATCTGTAAAATGATGGCAATAAGAGCTACATAGCAGGGGTGCTGTAAGTATTAGAGGTGTTATATGTAACCTACTTATTATTGTGCATGGAACAGTCTATTAAAACTATATTACCTCTTATTGAAAATTATAAGACATAAAAATGAAAAAAAATTTTATCAGAACTTTCAAAGATTTTTAAAGGACACATTTATTTATTCACGTCCATTTGTTCACTGTGCATCTTCAATATTCCTACATCATACAGGTATGAAGAAATAGCATAGTTTACACATGAGGCAACTAAAGACTTGGAGGTTAATTAATGAGTATCTAGTGGCAAAGCAGAAACTGGAGGTCAGATTTACCTCAATGGAAGCCTAAGCTCTTTGGAACTATGTGCCCTTCCCACTCTGCTCTTGTTTCAATCTGGAAAACATGTTTGGTAACAAACAGCCCCGAAATACCACTTTTCATCAGAAAAATGACGTATTTTCTGGAACTCTTGGGCACTCACGGGCTGTGGCAACTATCATGTAATTCTCTTAAAAAAATGAATGTGTGGATAGCAGGTTATAATAAATGATGGAAAGATGTAAATGCCACCAAGAAAACTTTGGAAAGTTTTATGGAAGGAAGGCCCCTACAGCTGAGGGTTTAGTAAGTGCCTCATGTCAAAGGTACACGTATGGTTAAAAAGCAAAGCAAACCTTGAGAACTGAACATTTGTGAGTAAACATGAATTTCAACCATGCTCATCAGAATCACCTTTGAAGCTTTTTTAAAATGCTTGAGGTCAGGTTGAATCCTTGCTGTTTGGCAAGTGGAGTCCACTCAAAGGGGCCTAGGCTCTCTGTGTCTCCATATCGACACCTGATTCCATGACCAAAAGTCAGAGGAGAGAGGATGTGGCCTGGCATTCACAGTTTCAAATGCCTCCGGGAGAAAAGGCAACCATGCAACCATCAGCCAAAGGCCAAGCTTGGTGTCACAGGGTAGTTTGTACAATCCTTGAACAGGGAACAGTCCCAAATATATGTAAACAGTAGTTTACAAGATCATAGGCATAACTAACTACAATTCTGGCCAATTGTTGCTCCACTTCTCCCAGGGTTGTTATTTATTTCATTAAATGGAAAGCAGAATTCTGGAGGAAAAGAAGTGGCTTAGGAGAGAAAATCGATTTCCTATTCAGCTATATGATTGTGTTGAGTGACTTTACAGAGAACAGATGATAACTTTTGTGATTTCTTATGATTCTCAATTAATATGAGCCTTAGAGTTAAAACCATAAAGAAGAGATATTAATACTTTTTTTTCCCATACAGTAAGCATTTTGTTGGCAGATAGCATTCTTGAATCAGCTCTTTCCTTAGAACCTTGATTTGTTTCTGCCAATAATACTCATATCTAATGAAAAGAAGCTGATAACTAAACAAGTAAGAATATCCAACTGTTTCACACATTTTAACATCTACTGGTGTATGGTTTGTTTTAGTAGTTTAGTTTTATTTTGAAGGAATGGGCAAACAAGAGGGTAACTTTAAATCAGGGTAAACTTTTTATTTCCAGTATCATGGAAAAAAAAAATCTTTAAGGCAAGCCCAGGATACATTGTAGTTGTGAACAATGGATTAAAAAACCCAGGATCATTTTCAGTAAGTAATTTCATTACTTGGTATATACCACTATAAGGGAAAAGACCAAAGCAACAGACATAAATTCTCTCAAGCCTCTGTAATGTACTTGAAAATAACACTGGGGACCATCGAACAAAATAGAAAACTAATAAATCAAAAAGAAGGCTCACGCGTGGAACTACTTTAACAATTTGGAAGGCTTGAGATATACATAGATTCTGTCCTATGAATTTTCAGTTCAGTGCATTATTTATGGTACTGTTTCCAGCAGCAAAAAGTGTATAATATATAGCACAAAGCTGAGTGTAGAACCTTGACTTCATGTCTAAAGTCTACCACCAGTACTCCTGTGACTTTAAACGTCTCTAATCATCCCTAAATCACCTTCACTTAAATCTAAAGTAGCTCTCATATCTCCTCCAGCTCTAATATTCATGGGGCTGAAAAAAAAATGCTTTGGGGAAATATATCCTCAAGTTTCTACCATAATAGAAAATGCATACAATTAGAATGCCTTACTATATTAGTTGGGTTCTCCAGGGATGGGTATATACATATATATGAATGACAGAGATGGAGAAAGAGAGACAGACAGAATGGGGAAAGGGTTCTAGTGGATGAAGAGCCCCATGATCTGCTGTTGGCCAGCTGCAGACCTAGGATTGCTGGTGCTAAAGAGGTATAGATCCAGTCTGAGTTTGAAGACCTGAGAACCAGGAGAACTGATGATATAATTCTTAATATGAAAGTGGGAGAAAACTGATGTCCCAGCTCAGGAGTCCGGCAGAGAGAGAGTGAATTCTCTCTTACTGAGCCTTTTGTTCTATTCAGGTTTTCAACAGAATGGATGATGCCCACTCACACTGGGAAGGCAATCTGCTTTACTCAGTCTACAGATGCTAATGCTAATCTCACTCATAAGCAACCTCACAGACACACCCAGAGATAAGGTTTAACCAAATATCTGGGCACCCTGTGAGCTGGTCACCTTGACACATACAATTAACCATTACACTGTTCTTAGATATTTTGATTGAATCAAATACACCTCTCATAAACTTTTTTAAAATGGAGAAAGAGTATTTCATTGATATTAAAAGATATGAAAATATTTCTTGATGATGTGGCATGGTTCAGCATGAGGTCAAGTGATAGGAACAGACTATAGTGGCCTGGAAGATGCTCCCATAAGGAAAGTTGATTTCTAGGCTCAAGACTTAGGCTCACATCCATGCTTGGGTAGCTGGAGTAGGATTATAATTATGGTCACATGTTCTGCTGATGATTTTTCTTCTCATGACTCAGCCATTCTGGAACTCGAGATGCACCCTGAGGGCAATGGCTATCTCTATCTGAAATAATAGAACTTAACTACTAAAGCATTACAATGGAGTCAGAGCAGTTTCTGCGGGCTACTCATGACTCAATAGGACACTGAAAGATCGTTATTCCTCATTAATGTAAGGGCCACAGAGGTCTAGAATGACCAGTTGAGGTCAATTCTGAAAGTTTAAAGAGAATAAACATGCAATGGAGTTAGCAGTGATGTGATCCATCCAACCTTATTGTGCTAGGACTGGTAGGAATTCTGCATAGAATTCTGTACTTCACTACAAGCTGCAACAAGGTAGTAGTGCCACAAGGATAACCGGCTGTGAGGAAAAATTCCAGAGGCCAGTGCTTGCAGAACTCTGCCTCAGGGTATCCTATTTATGCTTTTCCTCAAAGTGTCCCGGCTTCAGTAACAAGAAATAATTCCTAGACAAATGTAAGTAAAATTGGTATATTTTAAAAAGTGAAACCCTAATTAAACAGATGAAGGCTGGATGCCATAGGAATATGTATATTGAACATAGAACTTTATATTGCAGTCACAGAATAGTGAGGTCAAGACTTTTAGATTACACTTAGACATAGAACTTAAAATGCATTTCTTATAAAACCATTTTCCATTGTTATTATTCTTTTAAGGTCAGACTATAGATTTTAATATTGCTATAAATGAAAGAAGTGTAGTAATTTTAATGTGGAGCAAAAAATGGAGCATAAAAAACAAAAAATAACCAGACCAAGGAATACAGAAACAAAGAGAGTATGTTCTCACTTAATATACCAGGCCCCATTACCCTAATATCAAAACTAGATGAGGATATTATAAGAGAAATAGAGACCAGTACCAATATGTCTCATGAACACAAACCTAAATAATATATAAGTAAATCAAACCCAGCAATGTATAAAAAGAATTACACACCACACCTAAGTAGGATTTATTTTAGGTATGCAAGGCAGTTTCAGTATTCAGTAACCAATTAAAATTAGTCACCATACTGACAAGCTAAAGAATATTAATCATATGATAATATCAGCAAATGCAGACAAAATATTGACAAAACTGAACATCCGTTCATGATAAAAATTCTTAGCAAACTAGGAATTGAGGGAAGTGTCTAAATTTAAGAACACTTACAAATAATCTAAAGCCAACATCATTCTTAATGATGAGAAAGAGTTTTTTTTCCTCTATAGTGAAGCGCAGAGCAAGAATTTACTATCTCACCATTACTATTCAACATTGTACTGAAAGTCATAGGTAATGCAGTACGACAAGGAACAGAAATAAAAGATGTACCTCCTGAGAAGGAAGAATTAAAACTGTCTAATATGGCATGCTTGTCTATGTAGAAAATCTCCATCCACCAAAAAAGAATATTTTATAACTAATAAGTGATTAAAGCAAGATTACAGGATACAAGGTTAAATGCAAAAGTCAATTGCTTTTCTATATGCCAGCAATGAACAATTAGAATTTGAAAGCAAAAACACATCATTAACATTAGCACCCAAAAAATGAAAAACTTAGTTGTAAATCTATTAAAATATATACAAAATCTATATGAGGAAAAATTCAAACTACTGATGAAGGAAATAAATATCTAAATAAATTTGTATATATTTCACATTCACAGATGGGAAAAACACTTACACTGTTATTAAGATTTCAGCTTTTCCCAGCTTGTTCTAGAGTTAATGCATTACCAATCAAAATGGCAGCAAATTGTTTTTGGGTTATTAGCAAATTCATTCTAAAAATATAGAAAAGGTACAAGGCCCAAAATAGCCAGCACAATATCGTGAAAAGAAAAGCAAACAAACAAACAAAAAGTCAAAGACACTACTCGACTTCAGGACTTAGTATAAAACTAAAATAATTCAGGCATTGTGGTATTGGTGAAATAACACACAAGAATATACAAATTCGTCAATGGAACAGAATAGAGAGCTCAGAAGTAGACCAATACAAAAATATTCAATTAAAGCATTAAGGCAATTCAATGGAGAAAGAATAGTTTTTCAACAAACAGTATTAGAGCAACTGGACAACTGGACATCCACATGCCAAAAAAAAAAAAAAATGCAGATAAAGACCATATACCATTCACAAAAATTCACTCAAAGTGGATTACAGGCCTAAATGTAAAATACAAAATCATAAAAACTCTAGAAAGTGGCATAAGAAGAAATCTAGGTGACCTTGGGTTTAGTGTTTACACTTCAGATACAAGGCCAAAAAACATAATCCATGATTGAAGAAATTGTTAATTGGGACTTCACTAAATTTCTTCTCTGAAAAATATATTGTTAAGAGAATGATAAGAAATCAAGCAGCCTATTCCAAAATGGCCAAAAGACCTGGAATCCCCACCAGAGAAGATATATACAGTAAAACCTTGGTTTGAGAGCATAATTCATTCCTGAAACATGCTTGTAATCCAAAGCACTTTTATATCAAAGCAAATTTCCCCATAAGAAATCATGGAAACCCATGATTTGTTCCACAATCCAAAAAATTCATATAAAAATGATTACAATACTGTAATATTATACAAAATAATACAGAAAACACAAAATATAAAGAAAAATAAACAAATTAACCTGAACTTACCTTTTAAAAGCTCATGGCTGGTGTGAGGGAGACAAGAGAGAGGAGGGTTCTTGTGCAGGACGACTTTCACTATCACTGAAGAAATCACTGCTCTCTATTAGCTCAATGGAATCCTTTTCTTTTTGTGCAACTTTAACAAGGGATCTATCCAATGACACTTGCTTTTGCCTCCTTTTGAGGATTTCGTGGAAATGTGACATTGCATTGTCGTTAAACAGATTCATCACTCGCACTGCTACAGCCTTATTCGGGTGGTTCTTTTCTACAAAATTTTGCACTGTTTCCCACATTTTACACATCTCTTGTATGGAAAAGCAAAGGACTGTCCATAGGTGCTTTGAAGTGACAAAAAATACACCAGTGCCAATTGTGGGCACCTTCCAATGTTCTGAAAAATCATTGATTTCTGCCAAACAGTGTGGCCTGAGACCGAGCATCCAAGCATGGGAGACGATCACCCACAATCTCACAATAAGAGAGAGAGAAGAACCATTGGCTCAGTTGTGATCATGCAACATTTAGCATCATGTACTACTTGTATTGCAAGACATCGCTTGTTTATCAAGTTAAAATTTATTAGAAATGTTTGCTTATCTTGTGGAACACTCACAGAACAAGTTACTGGAAATCCAAGGTTTTAATGTATATAAAGAAAAAATAATCATAAGAAAAGATGCTCAACATCACATGGCAGTAGGAAATTGCAAATAATTAAAATAACAATGAAGTGTCACTACACATCTATTAGAATGGCTAAAATCAAGACAATACCAAATGCCAGTGAGAATATGGAAGAGCAGAACTGTTATTCATTGCTGGTGAGAATACAAAATACACAACTCCTCTGGAAGACATTTTTGCAATTTCTTACAAAATTAAACCCGTTCTTGCCATATGATCTAGCAATGACACGCCTGGTTTTTAACCAAGTAAGTTGAAAACTTATGACCATATAAACACCTAAACACAAATGTTTATAGGAGCTTTATTCATAATTGCCTCAAACTGGAAGCAACCAAGATATCATTTAGTAGATGAATGGATAAACAAATACTGGCACATGTATGTAAAGGAATTTTATTCAGTGACAAAAAAAAATGAACTATCAAGCCATGAAAGTCACAGTGAGGAAGGGTCAGTGCATATTACTAAGTGAAAGAAACCAAACTGAAATGGCCCAAAAGGCTACACACCACTTGATTTCATCTGTGTGACGTTCTGGTAAAAGCAAAGCTATACAGGCAATACCAAATGCAGTGCTTGCCAGTGGCTTGGGGTAGGGAGGGAGGGATGAACAGGTGAATTTTTAGAGTAGTGAAAGTATTTTGTATGACACTGTAATGGTGGATATATAACATTATGCATTAGTCAAAATTCACAGAATTTTTAAAAACAGAGTGAACCCTAATGTAAACTAAATGTAGTGTCTCCATTTAATAATGATATATCAGCTTTCATTAATTAAATTTAACAAATATAACAAACAAGGTATTAATAACAGGGAGAATTGTGCCCAGGGTAATGCGTGGGAAAGAATATAAGAATACCTTATTTTATTGTGCTTTATTTTGTTATGCTTCACAGATATTGCATTTTTTTAAATAAATTGAACCATACATGCATCTTTGGAATAAATCTGATGTAATCATGATGTATGATCATTTTTATATATTGTTTGATTTGATTTGTTAATAGTTTTAGGATTTTTGCATCATTATTCATCAAAAATATCGCCCTGTAATGTATTTATTTTTTTGTAATGTTTTTTTTTCTGGTTTTGGTATATGGGTAATTGTGGCCTCATAGAATGAATTTGGGAGTGTTCCATTCTCTTCAATTTTTTGCAAGAGTTTGAGAAGCATAAGCAGTATCTCTCCTTTATGTGTTTGGTAGAATTCCTCTGTGAAGCTGTCTGGTCCTAGACTTTCATTTGTTTGGAGTTTTCTCATTACAAATTCAATTTCACTACTAGTGATCAGTCTGTTCAAATTGTCTGTTTCTTCTTGATTCACTCTTGGCAGGATTTACATCTCTTGAAATGTGTCCTTTTCTTCTAGGTTGTCCAATCTGTTGGCATATAACTGTACTATTCTCTCACAACTTTTATACGCACTGGGAAACCAAAAAAAATTGTGTGTGGCTTGCTTTATTGAAATATTTGCTTTATTGCAGTGGCCTGGAACCTAACCCACAATATCTCCAAGATATGCCTGTAAGTATATGGTTACTATTTGTACTTTTGGTTCAACTGCCTGAAAACCTAAAATTACTTTTAAAAAAAGCCTGTTAGCAAAAAATTTTTTTAATCAGAAAACATTAGAGATCACAATGAGTAGCTATAAGTAAAAGTTAACAAAATAAATACTGCAAATTAAACATAAGAATTCAGTGTCTGTCTGCTCATAAAGGAAGTTATCTTTTTATATTTATTATCTTTGTCTCTTGAATAACATGTGGCACTATAGACCCTGGGAAACATAGCTGCTGACTCTAGCTAAACCGTCACTGCTTTTTACTTCCTGACGCAAAGGAGGATTTCTCCATGGTGTTATGGATCTTTTATATCCCTGTTCAAATACATAAAGATTCAAATTTCAGACCCATCCAACTCTACATTCCAGAGTGAGCAGAACTTAGCAGATGACTCTAATTTAGCTTCATCCTCCTCACCCACATTTTAACATCCTGATTCCTAACAAACAAGATTATACTTCTTTTCATTTTTTTTTAATATCTTCCTTTGACTGCCTCCCTAGACATCTTTCATTCCCTACCATTTTACTTACTTTCCCCCTTTTTATTTCTAAATGTTATCAAGTATAGTGGAGAGTATTTTTCCAAGACACTAGGAAAGAGCCTGATTTTAATTCCCTGAGCTGCCACAAACTCCCTCTGACCATGGCCAAAGTATTTGAGCAGTCTATCCTCAGTGTTTTCAACTATATGATGAGTGATGGGGGCTACAATTGTTCAGCATAATAAATATTCTCTGATACTTATTGCTATTATGTTTCTTTTAATGTGAATAGTAGTAGGAACAATGACAATAATAATAAGAAGGAGGAAAAGGAGAAAGACCAGTGTGTTTCTCAAGAACTATGGGGAAACAATTTTATATATCATGCCTCATTTCTTCTTTTTTTTTTTTTAAGAACTTTTATTGAGATACAGCTAACAGACAATAAACTGCATATATTTAGAGTGTACAATTTGGTATCCCAGTCTCTCAATTCACCCCCAACCCTCCCTGCTTTCCCCACTTGGTGTCCATGTGTTTGTTCTCTACATCTGTGTCTCTATTTCTGCCTTGCAAACTGGTAGATTTGTACCATTTTTCTATAGTATGCATATATATGTTAATATACGATATTTGTTTTTCTCTATCTCATTTCACTTTGTATAACAGTCTCTAGGTCCATCCATGTCTCTACAAATGTCCCAGTTTCACTGCTTTTCACAGCTGAGTAATATTTCATGGTATATATGTACCACTTCATTTTTATCCATTCATCTGTTGATGGACATTTAGGTTGCTTCCATGACCTGGCTATTGTAAATAGTGATGCAATGAACATTGGAGTGCATGTGTCTTTTTGAATTATGGTGTTCTCTGGGTATATGCCCAGCAGTGGGATTGCTGGGTCATATGGTAACTCTATTTTTAGTTTTCAAGGAACCTCCATACTGTTCTCCATAGTGGCTGTTTCAATTTACATTCCCACCAACAGTGTAAGAGAGTTCCCTTTTCTCCACACCCTCTCCAGCATTTACTGTGTGTAGATTTTCTGATGATGCCCATTCTCACCGGTGTGAGGTAATACCTTGTTGCAGTTTTGATTTGCATTTCTCTAATAATTAGTGATGTTGAGCAGCTTTTCATGTGCCTTTTGGCCATCCATATGTCTTCTATGGAGAAATGCCTATTTAGGTCTTCTGCCCATTTTTTGATTGGGTTATTTGTTTTTTTGATATTGACCTGGATAAACTGTTTATATAATTTGGAGATTAATCCTTTGTCTGTTGATTCGTTTGCAAATATTATCTCCCGTTCTGAGGGTTGTCTTTTCGTTTTGCTTATAGTTTCCTTTGCTGTGCAGAAGCTTTGAAGTTTCATTAGGTCCCACTTATTTATTTTTCTTTTTATTTCCGTTACTCTAGGGGGTGGATCAAAAAAGATCTTGCTGTGATTTATGTCGAAGAGTGTTCTTCCTATGTTTTCCTCCAGGAGTTTTATAGTGTCTAGCCTTACATTTAGGTCTTTAATCCATTTTGAGTTTATTTTTGTGTATGGTGTTAAGGAGTGTTCTAATTTCATTCTTTTACATGTAGCTGTCCAGTTTTCCCAGCACCACTTATTGAAGAGGCTGCCATTTCTCCACTGTATATCATTGCCTCCTTTTTCATAGATTAGTTGATCATAGTTTATCTCTGGGCTTTCTATCCTGTTCCATTGATCTATATTTCTCTTTTTGTGCCAGTACCATACTGTCTTGATCATTGTGGCCTTGTAGTATAGCCTGAAGTCGGGAAGCCTGATTCCTCCAACTCCAACTTTCCTTCTCAAGATTGGTTTAGCTATTTGGGGTCTTTTGCATTTCCATACAAATCATGAAATGTCTTGCTTCAGTTATGTGAAAAATGCCATTGGTAATTTGATAGGAATTGCGTTGAATCTGTAAATTGCTTTGTGTAGTGTAGTCATTTTCACAATGTTGATTCTTCCAATCCAAGAACATGCTATGTCACTCCACCTGTTTGTGTTGTCTTTGACTTCTTTCATGAGTGTCTTACAGTTTTCTGAGTATAGGTCTTTGACCTCCTTAGGTAGGTTTATTCCTAGGTATTTTATTCTTTTTGTTGCAATGGTGAATGGGATTGTGTCCTTAATTTCTCTTTCTGGTCTTTCGTTGTTAGTGTGTAGAAATGCAAGAGATTTCTGTGTGTTAATTTTGTATCCTGCAACTTTACCAAATTCATTGATTAGCTCAAGTAGTTTTCTGGTGGCATCTTTAGGATTTTCTTTGTATAGTATCATGTCATCTGCTAACAGTGACAGTTTTACTTCTTTTCCAATTTGGATTCCTTTTATTTATTTTTCTTCTATGATTGCTGTGGCAAGGACTTCCAAAACTATGTTGAATAGCAGTGGAGAGAGTGGACATCCTTGTCTTGTTCCTGATCTTAGAGGGAATGCTTTCAGTTTTGCACCATTGAGAATGATGTTTACTGTGAGTTCGTTGTCTATGGCCTTTATTATGTTGAGGTAGGTTCCCTCTATGCCCATCTTCTGGAGAGTTTTTATCACAAATGGGTGTTAAATTTTGTCAAAAGCTTTTTCTGCATCTATGGAGATGATCACGTGGTTTTTATCCTTCAGTTTGTTAATATGGTGTATCACTGATTGATTCGCGTATATTGAAGAATCCTTGCATTCCAGGGATAAACTCCACTTGATTATGGTGTATGATCTTTTTAATGTGTTGCTGGATTCTCTTGGCTAGTATTTTGTTGGGGATTTTTGCATCTAAATTCATCAGTGATATTGGTTTGTAATTTTCTTTTTTTGTGGTATTTTTGTCTGGTTTTGGGATCAGGGTGATGGTGGCCTAATAAAATGTGTTTGGGAGTGTTCCTCCCTCTGCAATGTTTTGGAAAAGTTTGAGAAGGATGGGTGTTAGCTCTTCTCTAAATGTTTGATAAAATTCACCTGTGAATCCATCTGGTCCTGGACTTTTGTTTGTTGCGAGATTTTTAATCACAGTTTCAATTTCATTACTTTTGATTGGTCTGTTCATATTTTCTATTTCTTCCTGATTCAGTCTTGGAAGGTTATACCTTTCTAAGAATCTGTCCATTTCATCCAGGTTGTCTATTTTATTGGCATATAATGCTTGTAGTAATCTCTTATGGTTCTTTTTATTTCTGTGGTGTCCATTGTAACTTCTCCTGTTTCATTTCTAATTTTATTTGAATCCTCTCCCTCTTTTTTTTGATGAGTCTTGCTACAGGTTTATCAATTTTATTTATCTTCTCAAAGAACCAGCTTTTAGTGTTATTGATTTTTGCTATTGTTTTCTTTGTTTCTATTTTAGTTATTTCTGCTCTGATTTTTATGATTTTTCTCCGTCTACTAACTTTGGGTTTTGTTTGCTCTTCTGTCTCTAGTTTCTTTAGGTGTAAGGTTAGATTGTTTATTTGGGATTTTTCTTGTTTCTTGAGGTAGGATTGTATTGCTATAAACTTCCCTCTTAGAACTGCCTTTGCTGCATCCCATAGGTTTTGGATCATTGTGTTTTCATTGTCATTTTTCTCTAGATATTTTTTGATTTTCTCTTTGATTTCTTCAGTGATCTCTTGGTTATTTGGTAGCATATTGTTTAGCCTCCATATGTTTGTGTTTTTTACAGTTTTTTTTTTTCCTGTAATTGATTTCTCATCTCAATGCGTTGTGGTCAGAAAAGATGCTTGATATGATTTCAATTTTCTTAAATTTACCAAGGCTTGATTTATGACCCAAAATGTGATCTTGGAGAATGTTCCATGTGCACTTGAGAAGAACATATAATCTGCTGTTTTTGGATGTAATGTCCTATAGATATCTATCAAATCAAGCGGATTTATTGTGTTATTTAAATCTTTTGTTTCCTTATTAATTTTCTGTGTGGATTGTCTGTCCACTGGTGTAAGAGGGGTGTTAAAATCCCCCACTATTATTGTGTTACTGTCGATTTCCTCTTTCATAGTTGTTAGCATTTGCCTTATGTATTGCGGTGCTCCTCTATTCGGTGCATATATATTTATAATTGTTATCTCTTCTTGGATGGATCCCTTGATCTTTATGTAATGTCCTTTCTTGTCTCTTGTAACATTTTTTATTTTAAAGTCTATTTTATCTGATATGAGTATTGCTACGCCAGCTGTCTTTTGATTTCCATTTACATGGAATATCATTTTCCATCCCCTCACTTTCAGTCTGCATGAGTCCCTAGCTCTGAAGTGGGTCTCTTGGAGACAGCATATATATGGATCTTGTTTTCGTATCCATTCAGCAAATCTGTGTCTTTTGGTTGGAGCATTTAGTCCATTTACATTCAAGGTCATTATCGATATGTATGTTCCTATTACCATTTTCTTAATTGTTTTGCTTTGTTTTTGTAGGTCCTTTTCTTCTCTTATGTTTCCCGCTTAGAGAAGTTCCTTTAGCATTTGCTGTAGGGATGGTTTGGTGGTGCTGAATTCTCTTAGCTATTGCTTGTCTGTAAAGCTTTTGATTTCTCTGTGGAATCTGAGTGAGATCCTTGCTGGGTAGAGCATTCTTGGTTGTAGGTTTTTCCCTTTCATCACTTGAAGTATATCATGCCACCCCCTTCTGGCTTGCAGAGTTTCTGCTGAGAAATCAGCAGTTAACCTTATGGGAATTCCCTTGTATGTTACTTGTCATTTTTCCCTTGTTGCTTTTAATAACTGTTCTCTGTTTTTAATTTTTGTCAGTTTGACTACTATATGTCTTGGCGTGTTTCTCCATGGGTTTATCCTGCCTAGGACTCTCTGCACTTCTTGGACTTGGGTAGTTATTTCCTTTCCCATGTTAGGGAAGTTTTCAACTATAATTTCTTCCAGTATTTTCTCGGGTCCTTTCTATCTCTCTTCTCCTTCTGGGACCCCTATAATGCGAATGTTGTTGCATTTAACATTGTCCCAGAGGTCTCTTAGGTTGTCTTCAGTTCTTTTCATTCTTTTTTCTTTATTCTTTTCCGCATCAGTGTGTATCACCATTCTGTCTTCCAGGTCACTTACTCACCCTTCTGCCTCAGTTAATCTGCTATTGGTTCCTTCTAGTGTATTTTTCATTTCAGTTATTGTGTTGCACGTCTCTGTTCTTTTGTTCTTTAATTCTTCTAGGTTTTTGGTAAACTTTTCGACCTTTGCACCCAGTCTTTTTTCAAAGTCCTGAATCATCTTCACCATCATTGTTCTGAATTCTTTTACTAGAAGGGTGCCTATCTCCTCTTCATTTAGTTGTTTCTCTGGGGTTTTATCCTGTCCCTTCATCTGGTACAAAGTCCTCTGCTTTTTCATTTTCTCTTTCTGTGGCTGTGGTTTTCAGTTCCACAAGACAAAATACTGTTGATACTGCTTGATACTGCTGTCTACCGTATTGTGGAGGTAGCTATCTAGGAGGCTCTCGCGTGCTTCCTGATGGGAGGGACTGATACTGGGTTGGGCTGGGTGGGCAGAGCTCAGTAAAACTTTAATCTGCTTGTCTGCCAGTTGGTGTGGCTGTGTTCTCACCTTGTTGGTTCTTTGGCCTGAGGCTTCCCAGCACTGAAGCTTACAGGCTCTTTGGTGGGGCTAATGGTGGACTCTGGTAGGGCTGCAGCCAATGAGCAACTCCCAGAACCCCTGCTGCCAGTGCCCGTCTCCTTGGTAAGCCACAGCTGCCCCCCACCTCTGCAGGCAACCCTCCAACACCAGCAGGTAGGTCTGCTTCAGTCTCCTGTGGGATCACTGCTCCTTCCTCCTGGATCCTGGTGAGCACACTTTTTTGTGTGCCCTCCAAGAGTGGAGTCTCTGTTTCCCCCAGTCCTGTGGAGGTCCTGCAATCAAATCCCACTAGCTTTCAGTGTCTGATTCTCTGGGGATTCCTCCTCCCGTTGCTGGACTCCCAGGCTGGGGAGCCTGATGTGGAGCTCAGTACCCTCACTTTAGTAGGTGGACTTCTGCAGTATAACTGTTCTCCAGTTTGTGAGTCACCCAACCAGCATTTATGGGATTTGATTTTAATGTGATTGTGCCTCTCCTACTGTCTCATCATGGCTTCTCCTTTGTCTCTAGATGTGGGGTGTCTCTTTTGGTGAGTTCCAGTGTCTTTCTGTCAATGATTGTTCAGGAGTTAGTTGTAATTCCGGTGCTCTTGCAAGAGGGAGTCAGCGCACTTCCTCCTACTCTGCCATATTGATTCCTCCCTCCTCATTTATTCTTTATTCTCCCAAACATCTCTGAGAACTAGTCAGTATCTCATAGAATGAATGCATTATGCAGTTTTCAAGTTTCTTTCCACATTGCACTTGTGTATTTTGAGACTAGAACTAAAGTGAAAATAAAAATAAATAAGGCTTTTTTTCTTTTAGGCTATATTAGGTACTTCCTCATCCCTTTTAAGAAACCTCTGTGAGTCCCTGCTGAATGAATTTCTGAGTTAAGTTTAGTTTTACAAAAACATTTTTTTAAAAAGGTCAGAGGAAAAATGCCAGTAGCATTTTGACCAAAGCAAGAGATATTTTTATATGTGCTAGAATAGCACTCACTGATCTGAAACAAGAAAACATTATTTCCATCGATTGTAACTATGTAAATGTCTTCTAGGTAAAGGCATTTTTCACTATTTCAATAACAAAAATCTTGAGTGCTTACATGGTAACAGGCAGAGTCAGTGACAGTGGAATGGTTTCAAATCTGGTTGGGCAGGATTGAGCACTTGAGCTTAGAGAAGGAAATGGAAATGGATTCCCCATGCTTCAGAAAAGCAAATATCATTGCAATCTCAATGTTCTCTGGAGTCGTCAGTGGATTGCCCTATAACTACTTCATACCTAAAAACAGGACAGTTATATATAATAATAATGTAACAATTATAAATACATGCTGTAAAGGATCTTTGTGGTGGGTTGCATTATTTACAGTTCCTCACTCCTTGATATGGAATATGAATTCATGATTGCTTGCACCCCTTGTGGGAAGAGTACACCTTCCATCCTCTTGGCTTTGATTGTGGCTTGTTTTGGCTAATGTGATAGATGTCAGTGTATACAATGAGAACGGAGGCTTGAAATTACAGTAAAACCTTGGTTTGCAAGCATAATTCATTCCAGAAACATGCTTGTAATCCAAAGCACTTGTATATCAAAGTGAATTTCCCCATAAGAAGTCATGGAAAGTCAGATGATTGGTTCCACAACCCAAAAAATTCATATAAAAGTGATTACAATACAGTAATATAATGCAAAATAATAAAGAAAATACAAAATATAAAGAAAGATAAACAAATTAACCTGCACTTACTTTTTAAAATCTTCGTGGTTGGTGTGAGGGAGACAAGAGAGAGGAGGGTTATTGTGTAGGACGACTTTCACTATCACTAACGGAATCACTGCTATCTCTTGGCTCAGTGGAATCTTTTTCTTTTCATGCAACTTTAACAAGGGATCCATCCAATGACACTTGCTTTTGCCTCCTTTTGAGGATTTCGCGGAAATGTGACATTAACAGATTCATCACTCGCATTGCTACAGCCTTATTCGGGCGGTGCTTTTCTACAAAATTTTGCACTGTTTCCCACATTTTACACATCTCCCTAATCTCATTTGAAGTGAAGGATTCCTCCACCTTCTTCTCCTCCTCCTCTGCAGACGAGATCTCCTCCATAACCTTTTGCTATTGCTTGTGATGCAGATCCATCAGTTCATCGGCGGTCAGCTCCATTGGCTCAGCTGTGATCATGTGACGTTCGGTGTCACGCACTACTTGTATTGCAAGACATTGCTCATTTATCAAGTTAAAATTTATTAGAAATGTTTGCTCATCTTGTCTTACAGAACACTTGCAGAACAAGTAACTCATGATCCAAGGTTTTACTGTATCTTGTAAAGTTGGGCTTGCCCAGTTGAATTCCAGTGAACTGTCACAAGAATAACCTCCCCCAGGTAGCTGGGACCCTTTTCATTTTGGACCCAGAATTAAGGCACTTGAAGTTAACATAAGCACATCCCATAGTTTGGAGCCCAGACCAATGGGATCCTCAGCTTGAAGCAGAGAGTCTCAGAGTTCAGACTATCCTGGGAATTCCACAGATTGAACTGCTAAACTCCAAACATAAGAATACATACTTTTGTTCACCACCAAGATTGTGTGTTTCTTTGCCATGCAGCAAATGTCTTCTTTTCTAACAAAGTCTCATATTCTAATGAAAGCTACACATAGGACAAACAATTGCAAAACTGCATTTAGTGAAACAACAGAAGTAGGTAAGTTACCAGACTAACACAGAAATGTGATTTTTTTTCAGCCACATTATGTGGCTTGCGAGATCTTAGTTCCCAAACCAGAGATTGAACCTGGGCCCTGGCAATGAAAGCACCTAGTCCTAACCACTGGAGCACCAGGGAATTCCCAAGAAGTGATTATTTACAGAAGTGGGGTAAAGAAAGTTTTCTCTAAATAGGTATCAACTGAGAGGAGGTTCACCAGGAACAATGGGAGAAGAAATGGAATTTCAGGAATTTTGTAAATATTTTGCAGAGAGTCGAAGGGAAAATCATCAATCCAAAAGAAAAACTATAGTAGTTATTTCAATTCATTAAAGGTGTTAAGCTGACTGCACATCACAAGTATACTTTTCAATAATCTTCATGGCAGGAATTTTTCACAGATACTCAGACCTGTGACTTTTGTGGGTGACACAGCTAGTGAGTAGCCAAACTCTGTTTTATACCCAGGCTCCTCCAACATGTTATCTTTCAGTACATTATCTTTCTACTGTACCACACTAAAGCATTGTGAGACCAAATTTCTGATCTCATTTAATAATATTCTGTACTTAAAGTTTTTTCACTATTGAATTAGATAAATGTGTGATTATATATACTTTTTCACCTGTTTTGAAGAGAACAAGTTATTTCCCTCGGAGCTGCAAAAAGAAATGGAAAAACAACTTAATGATAACCCTTATGGAGTCAGTAATGATTAAAAGCACTGTGGCATTTAGGTTTACTTCTCAAGAGGAACAAATAATGGAAGTCTGATAAAAAGCCAGGAAGCGCCTCTCTCTCTTTTCTGCCCCCAGGCTTCTAAAACTAGATAATGTGGGTGCCTACTGCATTTTAAAGAACAGAGTTGTTCAACAACAAAGCAGGGCAGCTTTTAAGAGATGAATGTAATGCGGGCCATAACCTGCATCCTTTCTATTACCAACAATTTGAATGTCAACATGCTCTGTTCCTGTGGCTGTTTGGCTAGGTTCTTGCTCACCTAGACTTCTGACTGCTTATGATTCTTGTTTTAATCCCCCCAACACTGCTACCTGGACTTAATGCCTGTAAGTGTGTGTGTGAGTCTGCACACACACACACATACACACGCATTCTGGCAGACTGCTTCTTTATGTTGTTGGTAATAAGAAAATGGAAATAATTTTACAAGGAGCTATGGCTTCCTATTGCTTGCAAGGTTAAATCCAAACACCTTAGCATGGAATACATGGCTCCTCAAATATTGGACTCTTTGTTCTCTTTCTGAGAACTTCTTCCTCCCGCTCTGCACATGTTGCTTCAGTGTCATCAAATTTCTGATAGTTCCCTGCATGTGCCACCTCTGCCCCAACCTTACTTTTCCATGGTCTTGAATGCTATTTTTCAAATATCTTTGGTGCTTTGTAAATAATTTAATATTATTTAAAACCCAGCATTGCTTTCATCGGGTTCATCCAGGATTTCTCCACCCTTCTAAACTGGGGTTAGACATTGCCCTTTTGCATTAAGGTACCGACATCAGGAAAGCCAGTTTGCAGGAGAAACACTTTGCCGAGGAACCAGCTCTTGATATTTAGCAATTTATCAAAAACATGCCTTAAGGAAATGATAGTCTAGAACATGTACAATTAATACGGATATAGTCTTCTGACATGTTTATGAATATAGTAAACCCTCGTATAATTTTATGATTCTATTATTTTAGTAAACACAAATTTTATACTTGATATGCTTTTCATATAAATACAGAATGTTAATGCAGAATGAAGAGTTCCTATTTAACACACAAATAAATCAGAAGGATAAGCAGTGATCAAGTCAAAAGTCGTTCTAGGTGTAAGTAACTATAACCTCCTTTAAAGTACGCCATGCAAGAGTGAACTTAGACAAGAACAGCTAAAGACAGCCAACTCCTAGTCTTTGAATGGTCATAGGAGAAGTAGTCAATACTGCTGTCCCTACAAGCTACTTATTATATCAAACAATTGGATCATAGAACATTGGATAAGCTGCGAGATGTACAAATTCAATCAGGTTACCAGTTGGAAAACTCAATGAAAAATGTCTGAAGTTATAGGTTAAATGAAATATGTGTAATATATAGAGACTGAGGAGTCCCACCACAAATACAGAAAATAGACAATGCTCTTGCTACCAATGTAAATCACAATTATTTATTTTGTTATATTACTTGATAACATTTTATATGAATGTTGAATATAGATGCAAAAATCCTCAACAAAATACTAGCTAACAGACTCCAACAGCACATTAAAAAAATCATACACCATGATCAAGTGGGGTTTATCCCTGGGATGCAAGGATTCTTCAATATATGCAAATCAATCAACGTGATACATCATATCAACAAATTGAAGGATAAAAACCATATGATCATCTCAATAGATGCAGAAAAAGCTTTTGACAAAGTTCAACATCCATTTATGATAAAAGCTCTCCAGAAAATGGGCATAGAAGGAAATTACCTCAACATAATAAAAGTCATATATGAAAAACCAAAAGGCAACATCGTTCTCAATGGGGAAAAGCTGCAAGAATTCCCTCTAAGAACAGGAACAAGACAAGGGTGTCCACTCTCACCATTATTATTCAACATAGTTTTGGAAGTTTTAGCCACAGCAATCAGAGAAGAAAAAGAAATAAAAGG
The DNA here is from genome assembly GCF_030028045.1 of Hippopotamus amphibius kiboko. Classification (NCBI taxonomy): domain Eukaryota; kingdom Metazoa; phylum Chordata; class Mammalia; order Artiodactyla; family Hippopotamidae; genus Hippopotamus; species Hippopotamus amphibius. The sequence goes on along the minus strand of NC_080192.1, from coordinate 139,310,599 downwards.
AATCCAAATTGGAAAAGAAGAAGTAAAATTGTCACTCTTTGCAGATGACATGATATTATATATAGAAAACCCTAAAAACTCTACCAGAAAACTGCTAGCACTCATTGATGAGTTTAGTAAAGTAGCAGGATACAAAATTAATGCACAGAAATCTCTTGCATTCCTATACACTAACAACGGAAGAGCAGAAAGAGAAATTAAGGAAACTCTCCCATTCACCATTGCAACCAAAAGAATAAAATACCTAGGAATAAACCTGCCTAAGGAGGCAAAAGATCTGTATGCAGAAAACTTTAAGATATTGATGAAAGAAATCAAAGACGACACAAACAGATGGAGGGAAATACCATGTTCCTGGATTGGAAGAATCAACATCGTGAAAATGACTGTACTACCCAAAGCAATTTACAGATTCAATGCAATCCCGATCAAATTACCAATGGCATTTTTCACAGAACTAGAGCAAGAAATCTTACGATTTGTATGGAAACACAAAAGACCCCGAATAGCCAAAGCAATCTTGAGAAGGAAAAAAGGAGTTGGTGGAATCAGGCTTCCTGACTTCAAACTATACTACAAGGCCATAGTAATCAAGACAGTATGGTACTGGCACAAAAAGAGAAAGGAAGACCAATGGATTAGAATAGAGAACTCAGAAGTAAGCCCAAACACATATGGGCACCTTATCTTTGACAAAGGAGGCACGAATATACAGTGGAAAAAAGACAGCCTCTTCAATAAGTGGTGCTGGGAACACTGGACAGCAACATGTAAAAGAATGAAATTAGAACACTTCCTAACACCATACACAAAAATAAACTCCAAATGGATTAGAGACCTACATGTAAGGCCAGACACTATAAAACTCCTAGAGGAAAACATAGGCAGAACACTCTATGACATACATCAAAGCAAGATCCTTTTGCACCCACCTCCTAGAATCATGGAAATAAAATCAAGAATAAACAAATGGGACTAATGAAACTTAAAAGCTTTTGCACAGCGAAAGAAACCATAAACAAGACTAGAAAGCAACCCTCAGAATGGGAAAAAATAATTGCCTATGAAACAACGGACAAAGGATTAACCTCCAAAATATACAAGCAGCTCATGCAGCTTAATATCGAAAAAGCAAATAACCCAATCCACAAATGGGCAGAAGACCTAAATAGACATTTCTCCAAAGAAGACATACAGATGGCCAACAACACAGGAAAAGATGCTCAACATCACTCATCATCAGAGAAATGCAAGTCAAAGCCACAATGAGGTATCACCTCACACAGATCAGAATGGCTATCATCACAAAATCTGGAAACAACAAATGTTGGAGAGGGTGTGGAGAAAAGGGAACTCTCCTGCACTGTTGGTGGGACTGTAAGTTGGTACAGCCACTATGGAAAACAATTTGGAGGTTCCTTCAAAAACTACAAATAGAACTACCATATGATCCAGTAATCCCACTCCTGGGCATATAACCAAAGAAAACCATAATCCCAAAAGAAACGTGTACCATAATGTTTATTGCAGCACTATTTACAATAGCCAGGACATGGAAGCAACCTAAATGCCCATCAACAAATGAATGGATAAAGAAGATGTGGCATATATATACAATGGAATATTACTCAGCTATAAAAAGGGATGAGATGGAGCTATATGTCATGAGGTGGATAGACCTAGAGTCTGTCATACAGAGTGAAGTCAGTCAGAAAGAGAAAGACAAATATTGTATGCTAACTCACATATACGGAATCTAAAAATGGTACTGATGAACTCAGTGACAAGAACAAGGATGCAGATACAGAGAATGGACTGGAGAACTCGAGGTTTGGGAGGGGGCAGGGGGTGAAGGGGAAGCTGAAACGAAGCGAGAGAGTAGCACAGACATATATATACTACCAACTGTAAAATAGATAGTCAGTGGGAAGTTGTTGTATAACAAAGGGAGTGCAACTCGAGGATGGAAGATGCCTTAGAGGACTGGGGTGGGGAGGGTGGGGGGGACTCGAGGTGGGGGAGTCAAGGAAGGGAGGTAACATGAGGATATGTGTATAAAAACAGATGATTGAACTTGGTGTACCCCCCAAAAAATAAACAATAAAAAATACATTTAAAAAAATCCTATAGCATCAATGAAGTTTTTAATAAAACATACAGTTAATAACATAAAAGTAAGTTCTAAAATACTTCATGATACCTAAAAGAAAGCTGCAGAAACTGACCCAGAGGTCATATACCTGCCCATATAGTGAAGCAGCAGGCAGTGTATCAGAAATGCTGCTGGAAAGCCTTTGCTGCACTTTACCTTTTCTAAAATGCTCATTCTACATGATTTTGACCAGCCACATTATTTGTTTTCTAATTCCATAAAAATTAAAAACAGATAAGAAACACATTCATGGATATTAATGGCAATAAGAAATAATTGCTAGCTGCTCAGTGAGAGCAGAAAATGAGAAAGAGAAAGAGAAAGAATAAAGTACATTGTATCTTAAGGAAAAAAGCTATCAGGACAAATATTTCTTCATGAGAGCATAGAAATGAAATAGCATAAAAATGAAATTTTCAAATAATTATGACTCTGAAGTCTTTACAATGGCAGAGGAGTATATGTTGATTTTATGGAAATTTTGGGAAAGTATTAGTAAAAATATAATCAGCATCATTTGATAAGATTGAGCCATCTTTAAAAAGCCATTTAGCTGGCACAATATATTATAAAGAATTATAGTAGAAAATGTCAAATGATATAATGTTTTTGGAAAGGTATGCAAGACTTTGAGATGAATTAGAAAAGTTTTCACATTATCTTAGCAAGTATTGAGGCTCAAAAAGATAATCACTTTCTATGAAGTGGGAGAATCTAGACTAGAAACCAGTGCTCTTAAAATACCTTATTATGTAAAATACATTTTTGGACATATTCCACATTTGGGGAGCTTAATATTAACTTTTGGCCTAAAATGACTATTCACCAATGGGAGACTTGAATCAAGTATGTATTAAACCCATCATAATGGAGCTATTTGAAACTTTGTCCTCCTTAAGATACAGGAAGGATCATTTTGCTGCAAATTTTTGTACATATCATTGGACAATTCAGACATTGGAATTGCAATCCATTTTGACCATGATTATCTCCTTCAGCAAAGATTTTTCACCAGTTGCTGCTGAGAAAAATTAAGGCCACAAAAATTGTCATAGTAGATGATAATATCTTTGATATCACTTTTTGGCTTCAAGGAAAGTCATTTCATCTTCTCAGCTATTGAGCTGGGAGTCTATTCAGCCAAGTATATAAACTACCAAGAAAAAGCAACCATTAACTATTATTGAATCAGTAAAATTCAATTTGTCATCCCTGAGAACTTTCTGCCTTTCTGGGGAAGCAGTAATGAGATATTAGTTATGATGCCTTTGGCAATAAATAAAAGAAAATTCAACCCCAAAATGACTTAAATTGAAATGACGACTAAATATTTCTTATTTCAACAATTGCAGAGGTAGAGTAGTTTCAGGACTGGTTAATTGGATGAGTCAGTGAAAGCATCAATACTTGGGTTCTTTTCATTTTTCTGCTCCGCCATTTTCCACATATTCTCCCTCAAGTTAATTCACTTCATGGTAAAAAGAGGCCTATAACAATTCCAGGTATCAAGTGAAGACACAGCACCCAGCAGAATTAAAAAAAGAAAGAAAGAAAAAGAAAATAAAGAGGATTTCTTCTGTGTGGCTCATTTTGACACCAAAAAACAAATCAATAACCTTTCCTACCTCATTAACTGGCAAGGGGAATGTTGGCCCTATTACAGCTTACTGTGGTCCTGAAAAAGTCTTAAAAATGAAACCAGTTGATACTTTAGGAAGATGGAATCATATGTGATTCTTTTCTTTTTCTTTTTTCTCTAAATTTTATCGCTTTTAAAACCTTTGTCTTATATTCAGGGAAAAAACTTAACTAATAGATCACTTTCTTTAGATTTCTGATAGATACCTTAAAAAGCTTTTCTTAAAAAAAATAAATAAATAAAGCAAAATAAAGGAAGCCAGTTACAAGGTTTACCCATAAAAGGAAGAAGAGAATTGTCGGCAAAAGTGAGAAAACTTACTACAACTGAAAATCAATTATAAAATATTTATCTGATATGTGTTGACAGGGATAATAGGGCAAAGAAAATACTAGAAAATAATTTAGGAAATTATGAGTAATTGTACTTCCTTTCATTTTCCTGGTTGTAGTTGCAATATTTTAATAAAAATATCTTCATCTGAAAACCCACTACTTTATCTAGGGAAGAATCAGTCTGGTGGAATACCTTATCTCTCTCTTTTTTTTTTCTCCTACCCTCAACATTAAAGCAGAAGTTCTTGATTAAATGTCCTTGAACCCTATTTTAAACAATGGGCTTGTGCAGGGGGCTCAAATATACTTTATAACCATATGTTAAACTTTACATGTATGTTCATTTTCCTCGGAAATGGACAAAACTTTCCTCATGTGCTTTGAACATTCTGTAATCATTTCTAATTTTGTCATTTTGTCATATTGCCAAGAGTTCTGGCTTCAGGACATAGCCAAGATGGTGAGTCCAGGTCACCAGAGACTTGCACAAAGATGGTCAGATGGCTGGTAATCTTCTCTGAATGAAGGTAAGTTCTCTTGGGGCTCAGGGAAAGCTACCTTAAAATATACCTCAGTGACATATTGATTATTTTGAATTAAAGTTGCTTCAAAATGCAGCCAGTACAGGAGGGACACTTTGACTCTCTCTTGTCTTCATAAATTCAGGAAACAAATGCAGTATCCTCCAAGAACCAGGATGAGACATCCCTATGAGGATAGAGAATTCACCGCCAAGAAACTTGCATGAACAAATCTTGTTACTTCTTTACTAATACACTACTCAAGCCCAGACCTTTCTTAAATTCCTTACTAATTAAGCAGCCAAACTTAAGCTTCTTTGTCTTGTCAAATCCTCATAAGTTTATTATTTCTCTATGTAAAAAGGTATAAAAGCTGCCTGCTTTTGGTCACTCTCTGAGCATCATTTTCATGACCTCCCATGTGTATGAAATTTAATTTTTCTCCTGTTAATCTGTCTCACATCAGTTTAATTCTTTGAGCAGTCAGAAAAACTTAGGAAGGCAGAGGAAATTTATTTTCCTTCCAACATTTGGTGATCACAAAGGGAGAAACTTCCCTGGCTAGACTCTGACTCTCTGAGGTTCCTGCAGCTGAGAGGTGATGGGACATCTGGTAAGTGCCAGCAGAAGGTAAGAATTCTCACCGTCTCAGTCTCCTGAATCTCTGCCTGAAGGCCTGTAGGAAGTGAGAATGGTAAGAGTCTTTTTTCTCTTTCTAAATTTAGATTAGCAGCAAAAAATGTTTGTGGGATTATTTCCTTGGGACACAGCAACTCAAGTAAATATGATAGAGTTTATTTGACTTTATCCTTTTCCCCTTGTCTTTTTACTCTTTATGACCAGTGAAAATATGCTCTCTGTTCTCTGCCCACTGGAGGATGCATATGCATCTGGTAAGTAGGCTGTGGACCTGAGCTTAGGAAACCTTAAAAAACAAACAATCAAAAAAGGTAAGCTTTTGGCTTGGTAAATCACCCTATTCTGTTTATAAGGGGAGGAAAACATGTGATTCACTGTGTTTTGGAAAAATTGTTTCAAACAGTAGTTACCCGACACTTTTGCTTTCTGCGGCTGACTCAGGGAGTGGACTTTCTGGATCACGCAGGAACTGCCTGTTTTTTTGTTTTTTCTGCACTCTCTGTGTGAGACCTCTTGCACCCTTGGTGAATCCATAATGTGGCTTATTGGTTTGAGTTGCTGTAAAGATTTATAGCCCCTACTTGTCAATGGCCAGGCAAAAGGTCCTTTGAATTGGAAAAACTTCTAAGTAGAAAATAAAGAAAAAAATATCTCTCATAGTGATGTAATGACTAGCCATTGACTCCCTCAATAACAGGGAAGGATAGAAATTTTAACAGAAATCAAAATCCATACAAAACCCTTCCTACTTACCTTCAGACATTTGCAGACACTGTAAAAATCAGGACATGGAAGCACAATTGTATTGCACTTCAAAAGAAAAAAATATATACATATATATGCATATATGACAGCTAGACTTAGGGACTCCCTAACAAGATGAAAGAACAATAATTTTAGATTTAAAACAAAATTCCAACATAAATTCCCCTTCTTAAAAACCACTCCCTCTCCTCAGCAAATTTCCAGGCCTTTCTACAAATAGTCAGGAAATAAATCAGCTGAAGGCCAATATCCAAGGGCTAATAAAAACAATTGCCTTTATCTTGCAAGTCTCTACACACCAGAAATACAACTCTAGAAGCAAGTCAAAGCCCACCTAGCTTTACCAGTACCAAAGTCCTGCCTTTTCCTCTCAAAATGATAGATATTATAAAAGATCAAGATATTAAAAATAACACTGTTTTCTACTTTTAAAGAAAGAAGGAAAATTTTATACTACAATTTCCCTGAAACTCCTAGGGAAAAAACTCATATTCTTTCTCTGTCACTTGAAGTGATAAATTTTACCATGCCTTTCAAAGGTAAGTACTCCAAGAGCTAATAGCCCACAATCAACAGAAACTGAGCCCTGCTAGCTCAACCTGCAGAGCCTAAAACTGAAAGATAAAAAAGGGGAAGAAAAGCTTTTTAAATATGAACTACACAAAGGGCTCTCTTCACCATAAGGAAACTCTAGACCATAACCTCCTTTAAGATTACTTTTAGGAACAAATACTAATCTTAAAAGTCTGTTCCATAAATAGCAAAGTAGCAGTAGCCATCTGAGCAGAAAAACTTAGCTTTTTCAACTGTTATTTATAAAGCAGTGAGTTTTGTATTATACCTAACTCATGACTAAAATTTTAAAATAAAAACTATGAGATCTGTGCCTATCTGCATGTATGTCTATGTGTGTACATCGTGGATATGATATTTATCGACCTTAAAATGGTACTGCCAAAATTAATTCATTAAAAGTGTCCTATTTAATTGGCTTACTGATAAGTGCTTATAAATTAAATATTTCTAAATCTCAGAGATACAATAAAAACTAACCCAATTTTTTTTAAGGTGCACATAATTTGCAATAATCTTTGGTAAATAAAAGTTAATTTTAAGTTTGTTGGTTTAATTAATACAGGTATGACTTCAGAGTTAGCAGCATTAAATATAATGCAGATAAACAACTTATGTTCCACCTGAGTCAAATGAGCTCATATTGTTTCTGTCGCAAAGTTTTTCAGCAAAATCAACACCATCTAAGATAATTGCTATCAAAACTTTAATGTCTCATGAAATATTCAGAAGTAATCTAAATATCATTAAAGAGCAAAGGAATTAAATAGATATAAGTAAGATAAGTTAGGTAAATTTTTAGCCATTATTATTTTTATGATTATTTTTGACAACAATATTTTATGATGTCTACTTAAATAATTTCCTAAATCTCTTTGGTAACTTACACATTTAGAGTTAAATTAATGATGAAAATGTATTAAGTATCTAGATATTTTCAAACAAGATAAAATACAGAAACAATGGTTGCTGAACAAATCTATTTGCTTTTGGGTCCCTTTACAGAGAAACTAGGGATATTTGGGCTCTTGGTAAACATGTGCCATTTCAAAAATTTTATACTATGAAGAAATGTAGGTTTCTAGAAATTATGAAATGTATTTACAAATTTGTCAATCAAAAAAAATACTGGTATGTCAGACAATTCACATTTGCTCTCTTAGTTTTCACTGGAAGCTTAGTCTTCTAAGGGTTAAGAATTCTAATTAATATATGTAATTAAAGCTCCTAGAATTAATAAGGGAAAACAACTCTGTATGCAAAAGAGTAGGATATGTTTTTGGATAAGAAAATACGAAGATATATTTTTGTTAAGGAAAAAAATAAAGTAATTTTGTCCTAAAATACAGCTGGTACTTCAAAATGGGGAAGGGGAAAATAAAGGACAAAAACAAAAATTATAAAATGTTTATGGAAAAGAATCCTGGGAAAGGAATTTTATGTATGATTAAGCTAGATAAGATTGAATGAATTTATTATCAGTGTTTTTAAAAATAAATTGTAACTTCAGTAGTGTATTTATGTATAACTAAAATGTAGTTTTCTTTTATTTTCTGGAAAACAAGGGTTTCTTGGTCTATTGATCTGTTTTTGAAAACAGATTATAAAATTTTCTCTACCTTTTAAGCAGTCTGGAAAAAAAAACAAAACAAATGACAAGGATTCTGTTTTTGCAAAAATAATTTCCTGTGTTTGCTGTCTTTATCATGAGGTATTTAATTAATTTAGAAAGCTGAGTCTTTGTATTAAAAGAGCTAAGTTTTTCCTTTTTACAACTATTTAACTTTCCTTTTAAGTTTGCTTGTGAATTATTTTATTGTCACTTTGGTTAAATAGATAATTATTATTTCATAATAATCTGTGATTCTACTTAGTCAAACATTCAATCCTTTTGGTATTTTTGACAGACTTTCCAAAATTAAATTGTAAATGCAGTCTTTTTGACCTCAACTAACTTTTAAATTTTCAGAGGGCCCCTAGAACATTTCAAAGGTTTTATTTCTTCTCCTAATAAAAAGGAGATAACATAAATTAGATTTATCTGACATGTTAAATTATATGAGAAGCATTGTCAAATAAGAAATAATACTAAATCCTCAGATTATATTTGTGTAGCTATTAATATGTGTTTTAGAATTATATAAAATTTCTAAAATTCTGATATGTCCTGGTATAATGTTATCACCTATAATTCTAGCTATCCTAAAAGTTGTGTGTCCCCAAAATAAGCAAAGTTTTTTCTAATTGCATCTGACCTTTAGCCACAGTCATTTAAAAGTCTTTGCCATTTATAGAGAGTTATTGTTTTATTCTGATGCTTTTGCAAATATCTTTCATCTTCAGAGACACTCATGAGAAGGATTCCAACACTTATACTGGAATACAAGTTTTTGATAAGCTTTCAGGTCATACCATAAAACTGGGTAAGAATTTACAGAACTCTAATGGAAAAACTGATGGTTTCATAAAACTGCTAAGCTCAGGATCAGCAAGAATTGCATGGTACTAAATGAACTAAGGAGAGTAATTATATTGGGTTGGCCAAAAAGTTTTATATATATATATATATATATATATATATATATATATATATATTTACATTGCTGGTTCTTTAATCTTTTGTTTTCCAGATATAAGGAAACTTTTCTCTTAAGTTAACTATGACTTACAGCAATTTGGTAAAGTTAACTTTGTAAATAGAATTGAAATATTTATCTTTTCCTCCCTACCTGATCCCTCCAGAATTTGGGAACCCTTAATCAGTATTATTATTTTCCTGGCACTATAGTTATTTACAAAAGTTCAATAAGAATCTGTTCTTCTTCTTCTAACAGGACACAATTGTAAGCTGTTTATATTATCAAGACTTTAAATGGAATGTCATATTTAAGAGAGATATAGATAAACTCATATCTGACCACACAAATTTAAGAAATTAAGATTGACTTTATGGAACCAAATAAAGCTCCTTGATATTGTCCTGGTACCTTGCTTACCGAATTCTCAGCAATGTTAGCAGGTGAATAAAGAAGGTCACTTTCTGGCAGATGTAAGAATTTAGGACATTTTGGGGAACTTGAGAAGAGAGATTCACCCAGTCTATAGGTATTACAAGCGAACTCTGATGTCAAGTATTTGGCTTGGCTTCTTAGCCTTGTGAGGCTATTAAAAGTTTAATCTGGATATTTCTTATGAGAAGTTTCAGCAAAGTAGATTTAAAAGATTCTATATAGACAATCACTATTTTTTCTGATTTTATGTAAATAACTAGGCCAAGCTTATTAAAATTAGACTTATTTTGCAAGCAAATTAGTCTTAATTTAACTATCTTTGGTAAAAATGAGGGCAATTTTAGGGAGAAAAATTGTGTTTCATTAGAAATTATAACACACACTTGTGGATATTAGATCTAGTGTTATTAGTTTTTCTATAGGCCTTGTTATTTACCTAAAAACTGAACTAGTTCCTAAATTTTCCTAGTTTCTTTCAGATCTGACTATAATTCTCCAAGATCACATTTCCAACTTAAAATGTCCTTGTTCCTGTAGTCCTGAAACTGAAACTAGATGTCTTGATATCAACTTTGGAGAAATCAATACAATAGCTCATGTTTAGACAGTTTTCATCATATTTGTTGTTATATGGGCCACTCAGAATATTTACCAGAACATCTGATGACATTATCAGAGATATTCAAATTGTAAAGGATGCTTCAGTGATAACATCTAGAAATCTTCTCTACTGGCTACTCTCAGAACTCAATAACTGATTTAGAATTTGCTCCAGTTATTAACCATTGTTTTCTATTGTCTCCATAGAAATCCCTCTTATTAAATACCTGATTGATTGTTTGTACCATATGCCTAACTTTGGGAGCCCACCTGCATCACCAGTTCTTCAAATGAGTTTAACTGAATTTACCTATTTTCAAGAATTAGAGACTGGTTCAATGAGATGGAAAAATCTACCAGGCCATAAAATTATGGCATTTTTTTTTCATTTTAAAATACGTATATTGATATAATTTTACTCACATGGCATTATATTAGATGATGTGAAAATATATTTTGTAAACTACCCATACTCATAGTTGGGAGCAGAATTGGATTACTCATAAAGAACATGGAATTTAAGCCTCAGAGCCCTTCTCTTGAATGGATCTTCTCCCTGGGAAAGACCTGGAAATGTATTCATGTGGTCATATGTTGTCAAACTTTAAAAATGGTATAATTTGACCACAGCTGGTTAAGAAAACTCTGAACTACCTCCATTCATATTTTTCCCTATGCTAGAGGCATTTGAACAACTGTTGATATTTTAGGAATCCACCTAAGAAACTAATGAGTTGGAGAAACAATTCATTTGGATTTAGCAGAATTCATGAACATGGTTTATCATCAATTCCTTGGACATATTACTTATTACAATTAGGCTGGATATAAGAACAGAATACTGTATTGGCAATGCATTGTGCCCACCCTTCTAGCACTTGACACAAAGGGTCAGGACTAGAGGTCTTATAATATAAATATGAGGGTGAGTCAAAAATTATCCTCACTCTGGCTGTAGACTTTATTTTAATTAACTTTTAGAAAAGGCAAATACATCATTTTTCAACATAATCTCCTTGCTTTTCAATACACTTTGTCCCTCTGTCAACAGGCTTTCATATCCCCTCATTGAAACACGTTTTAGGCTGAGCTGTGAGCCACGAATGCACTGCTGTCTTCAATTCTTCATCAGAAGTGAATCTTTGTGCTCTTAGGGCTGCTTTCAGGGGACCAAACAGATGAAAGCCTGATGCAGCAAGATCAGGACTATAGGGAGGATGCTTTAACACTTCAAAACGAAGTTTTTGCAGTGTGGACAGTGTGGGCAGAAGTGTGTAGATGTGCATTGTCATGCAAGATCACAACGCCCTTAGATAACATTCCTCTGATTTTAATCTGAAGTTTAGGCTTCAGCTCTTCAATAAGCATCTTACTGTAACAAGCACTGTTGATTGTTGAATCTTTTTCCTGATAATGTTCCAATACTAGCCCTTGAGAATCCCAGAAAACAGAATCATTTCATGTGTACGCTCAATGTTGTCATCAGCTGTCGACGTGGATGGGCGTCTGGCTCCTTCTTGATGGCTAACACTTGTGCATCCTTCCTTGAACTTCTCTATCCATTCACACACATTTCTTCATGACAAAACACTTTCTCCATACTGTACACAAAGTCTTCGATAAATAACGGCACCAGATACACCCTCAAACCACAAAAAATGAACCACTGCACGCTGCTCTTCTTTTGTGCAAATCACAAGTGGGACATCCGTTTTTGCTCACACCACAGTTACAAATGAACTGATGTAACATGTTCACACCTGCACAGCAGTGACTGGGGAGACAGTAGCCTTGAACAGAAAGTGCTGATAAGACAGTGCGGCCAACAGAGATTTTAATACAACTAGAGTGCGGATAACTTTTTAACTCACTCTCGTATAACTTGCATTGCTTAGTACCACAAATGTGTTGTGGACAGTGGAAGAGAAACATAATTGAAAACATATGGAGCCAGAAACTAGTCTGTAGAAAACTGTCCAGTTACAAGACATACAAAATTATAAGCTAAGGATTCAATTCCATTTGAAGCCTAGCCAAAATAAAAGAGTGGGTGTTTATGAGGGTTTAGGAATATCAATAGCAAAGCATAAAATTATAAACATATTATGCATATGCAGGGGAGGCAAAAATCACTTTCTCTGCCTTTATATGTTCTTGGCTGAGACTCCTCCCTATAATAAAAGGTTAACAGGAGAAAACTAAACAGAAGTTTAATGACATGTATACCTCCAATATACATGGCAGATACCCAGGAAAACTGAGTAACTTCTCAAAATGTTTTAAGCCATCACCTTAAATACCATCTTCATCTAATGAGAAAAAGAAAAAAAAGATGCTGAATGCTGAGGGAAGGCCTGTTAATGGAAGGTTACCAGGAGAAGCACAATAACAAGTAACAAGGTAATGTTCTTATGCAGAGCTAAGTCATTGCCTTCTCCACTGATTTCAAATATTTTAAATATTGACATTTCTAATTTGTGACTGGCTGAATCTGCAAATGTAGAACCCTTGGACATGGAGGACCAAATGTATGTTTAGATGTAGTAGAAGAAGCTAACTCGTTTTACAAAATGATTGTAATACTTTATGTGCATACCATATCCTATATGTTCCTCATAGACCATCTCCATTAAAATAGAGATTGTAAGAATATAAGGGAACTCAAGATATAGAGATGATCTCTTAAAAAGATGTGTCATTGTGACATTTTGTCTAATGGAGTAAACTCCAATGAGATTCATAACAGTCATCACATAATTTGTAAGGTAATTGTACTAGAGAAAGCCCCAACAGCAGGGGATGAAAAGGACTGAAAGCAAAGTATGAGAAGAGTTCTTTACACCTTAAACACTATATAGGCAGAGAGAAAGCTACGCACTACCAATCAATGTCATTTCTTATTTAAAAAAAAAAAAGATAATTCAGAGTGCAGAACCAAGAGTATAGAGGGCAGAGCCAAGACCCATAAAGAATAACTCCAGGGTCTAATAATTACATTTAGAGAAGTTTGGCAAACAACAAAATGAGGTCCTAATTATTGTGCCTATAGACTTCCAGAACTTAAGCAGAATGCTCATTTTTGTGTATGTAATTTTCCATGGGTTAATGTGAGATATGTGCAGGCATGTTAGATAAATGCCTATGTTACTGTATTTGGCCTTTCTGTTTTTTTAGAATTTGCCCCTTATTTATCTCACTATCAAATCATTTTCAACAGAAAAACATTTTTCAAGATGGTTTCCTAGAATTTCATGTTTGATTCTTAATTTACTATTAAAATGCAAGACATTTATTATTGCTCCTCATCCAGAAAGCACATGCATAGCTACATGTGCTTTCTCAAATATGTATGTATACATAATTGACCTTTTAATGGGTTGTATGCTCAAATCAAAAAAGAGCAATAGCCATAACCAATGAGTGCACATCTATATCAGGGATTCTCAGTCTACAGGCTTCCTGGAATGATGCTGGAAGTCAGCTAGTGGTTAAACCCAGCACACAAAACATTTCTCAGCAGGTATCATACAGCATAGAATACCTGTTCAATAATATATGAATCTATATTGAATAAGTTCAGCTATGAGTGGGCCATTGACATTTGGGTTCAGCCCAACTCTGCCATGTTTTACATAATGCTCTTGTCAAGTTACTCAACATTTTTGAGCACTGAAAGTAAAACTAATAATATTCATTCAGTGTTGCTTTGGGAGAATTAAATGATATGAGACAACATATGTAAAGTAAATTAATAGCTATTTCTAATGGTAATAATATCTATATTTTATTGTCTTTGTGCTAAGCACTATATAGTCACAATCTCACTTTTTCTTCAGTCTTTCCAAATGAGTAGTGACTTTTTGCCACTATTATACAATTAAAGAAACTAGTCCTAGAGACATTAAGTCAACTTGTGCAAAATCATCACTATGATTTAAACCTTTGATTACTGGGAAGAAAAATGCTTGGGTGTAGGCAAAGTTAGACACATGCAGATTTTAAAACCTAGAATTGCTCTGGAGAATATTCTAAAGCTGTACACTCTTAGAGCCCAACGTATTGGATTGGGAAATAAACTCATAGCTTCCAGTACTTACCCACCCCCCCTTTTCTCTTGTTTTCCTCCTACCTCACTGCCACTCTTTTTTAATTTCCTTTGCTATTTCTTCTTTACATTTCTGATTGCTAAATTTTGGACAGCCCCAGTGCTTAGATTTAAAAACTCATTTTTCTCTCTCTCTCAATCGCTCCCTTTTTCTGTCCCTCTCTATCTTCCTCTATCTTTCTCTTTTAAAATTCTGCACCAAGGAACTAAAATTCTTTGTGATTCCACCAAGTATCATGTCACTGAATGCCACTTGTATATGATGACTCCTGCATTTATACCTTCAATATGGATCCATTCTCCAAACTCCAGACTTTACCTCCAAATGCCTTAGCTAGCATTCCCACTTAATTTTTATTAGTCATTTCAAACCATTAACATATGCTTCTTTCTGTTCCAATCACTTTCTCAAATACACCCCTTTTCATTCTTTACCATCTTAGTTGATGTCAACTCCATCTTTCCAGACACTTAATTCAAAGAAAAAAATAATGGATTTGTCTTTGACTCCTCTGTTTTCTGTTACTACACCTACAGTCAACATATTCAAAATATATCCAATATTCCACTAGTACTTACATTCATTATGTGTTAGTCTGGGTCTTCTGAAAATCAGATGCCAAGATAGGATTAAATATGCAAATGCATTAGGAGAAAAGCCCAAGAGACAAAATAAGGATGGAGCCCATAGAGGCAGAACAGTCAGAATGAAGCTCAGATCTGACTCCAAGTAAAGGAGAAAGAGAAGATAGGAAGTTGGGTGTAAGGGGCTTTGACAGCAGAACAATTCTAAGGAGGGTTTGGCAAGGCCATTGGAGAGTCCTTAATCTAAATTCCCCTGTGAGAGAATTTCTGCATCATCCAGAAATGACCTTGCCTTAGAATCTCTGCCATGCTTACAGGTTGGCTGGGTAGCCCATGGGAAACATGGCCTTGACTGGAACCTATTAATGAATTTCAGATTGTTCCCAGTGGTCAGAGATCTGAGAGGTGCATTCTCATGGTGATCACATACTGTCATCATCTTGGTCCAGGTCATTATCATCTCTCAACAGAATTATTGGAATAACTTGTTAACATCTTATTTATTTGCCTTTCCCTCACTTTAGCCTTTTCTCAGCATAGCTTCTACTGTACCTCTTTCAAGACATAAGTCAGATCCTGTCACTCTCACTTCAAACCTTCCACTGGTCTTCCATTTTTGAATAAACCACAAATTGCAATGGGTTACATGCCCCCACAAGGATTAGTCAGTGCTTTGTCTTTGACCTTTCATTCACCACAGCTCCAGCCTCCCTGCCATTTTTCTTTTTCTTTAAGAACTTTTATTGAGATATAATTGACATACAATAAACTGCATACATTTAAAGTGTACAATTTGGTATTTTTTTTCTTATTAGTAATGTATATATGGCGATCCCAATCTCCCAATTCATCCCCCCCCAACCCTCCCCGCTTTCCCCATTTGGTGTCCATATGTTAGTTCTCTACATCTGTGTCTCTACTTCTGCCTTGCAAACCGGTTGATCTGTACCATTTTTCTATATTCCACATATATGCATTAATATACGCTATTTGTTTTTCTGACTTACTTCACTATGTATGACAGTCTCTAGGTACATCCATGTCTCTACAAATGTCCTAGTTTCTTTCCTTTTTACAACTCTCCCTGCCATTTTTCAAGCATGGCAGGTGTTCCTCAGCCAAGGTTTTCTGTACTTGCTGCTCTTTCTGCTTAGAACTCATCCTCACCCCTGCCCTTATAGCCACAATACCCAGTGTCTCTCCATTTAACCTACTGCCTACATTATTTATTTATATTATCCATTTCCCCCAAGAGTGAGGACATATGATGGCAGGGGTTGTCATCTAACTGCTGCATTCCTAGTGTCTATACCATTACCTACACAGATTAAGTTCTCAGAAAAAAAATTTTTTTGCATCTATAAATGGTGACAATCCCAGGACTTCTGTGGAAGACAGGTGGGCATTCAAGTACCATTATAACTTAAACAACTATTATTTTTCTCTGAAGAAATCAATTAGCTTCTATATCTCAGGTTTCTCAGCTATAAAATAGGAGAACAAGCAAGTCCAGAAATCACCATATGTGTGTCGTGGGTATAAAAAATCGCAACTCTTTATAACATTTCAGATGTTGCAAAAATCCCACTTATCTTTGCAATACTTATCCAACTAGATTGGAGACTGCCATCCTGTCATTCCAATCCCAACTCTTGCAAGTGATGACTGGATTACAATACAGAGTGGAACATTTTCACTCTGAGGTACTTTGTTTTTAATTTCTTGAGGGATTATAAATCACTTTTCCTTCCTGACCAGAGACATTCCAAAGAATATAAATTAATGGACATAGAGTTTTTATTAACGTGGATTGGAAAACTGGCTTTGCTTCGCTGGGTATATAAATGGAGAAAAATAATTCTACAGCTCTCAGAAACAATTCCTTTATCTATAATATAATGATAGCTATACTTTTATCTCCAAGAGGTTCTGACATAAAGTTAATAAAATATCTAAGATAGATTTATATTGAGTAGCCAATACCCTTAAAGATGTCACTTTACTTGAAGGTGGCAGAAGGTCAGTGATTCTCAATAAAGATAGTGAAAGTATTAGATCATTTCCGTGTACCTTAAGGGCAGTTTCTTATTTGACACTATTGGTCTCTAGCACTACACTGCTCCTAAAATGGCTAATGAAATGAAATATAAGTATTCCAGATTCAGTGCAACATAATTCTAGAATGACTGAAGAATAAGATAAAGTCATCATCAAATAAGATCATCTGAGCATAACATACATTTATCCCCCCATTCCTTTCCAGGAGACACACTACTCCTGACTTGAGATGTCCTATGTCAGTATGATGTATTGGATGAATATTTTTCTGTTTAATGCTAGGAAAACAACATGTCTTTTCTTTATTAACCTTGATATCTCATTTGAGAAATATGAGCACTAGAGTTTCAAAAGATCTGATAATGGCCTTGCTCTTTTTACCATGGATTCTCTGGTTGTATTATTATCTTCTAGCCAAGAGTCCAGATTCTCCAAGCTGTTCTGTACATTCTGAAGAGTACCAACTTATTCCTACCCTTTAAATAATATGCAATCAAAGGTAGAAGATCTTTAACAAATTGATTTACAAAAACATACTAATGTGCATTTGCCTGAAAATTTGCTTGTATATTTTTAAGACATGGTGCTTTATTTCAGAGCATAAAAGTATAATTAATGAGGTTTCATCACAACAATTTCTTACATAATTATTAATTACTTAGTTCACACACTGAATTGCCAGTCATCCTTTCTGATGAGATGAGCCGTAAAAAGGAAAACCCTGAGGTCACTGCACTACCAGTTGACAGCAATCATACTACAAACCTCCTTAAAAATATATTTTTCTACCAGAAACTATGTTGGTTAAATTCAACAAACACAGCTATAATAAATAATGTCTTTTATTAGTAGTCTTATAATAAATGAGTAGTCATAATTTACCACCTAACTGGGACACATCTGAAAGTATAGTTCAGATTACACCAAGACATTAGCAAAACCTCAGTCTGTTCCAGATGAACTAGGGAATAAGTTCACCTTGTTTATCACACACCTACTATGTCTTTTTGAGGCACTTGAAAATATATCATCTCCTAGTTTTTCAAATAAGCCTGCAAGCATGTTAATAACTTACCCAAGACCATAGCAGCTTATTTAGGATTTGAACACTTTTTTTTTTTCCCAGCTAGAAAATATGCATTCTTTCCACTGTGCTACATTGCCTCCCTGTAAACATGTGCTTCAGATCAACCCTTTGCAAAATATCACACAAAATATAGAAAGAATAACTGAATGTCTTTGGAGAAGACACTGCTTGCCTGGAGGTTACAGTCCATTGGGAACATGGAACGTAGATGTTAGAGTAATTACATAATACAGAAGAGATTCATTCTGAGAGGGGTACTTCCGTTTTAACATGGTGACAGACCAGATAATCTGTAAACACTTCCAGAGCAATATTCTTGAAAAGATGGATAAAATATAAAACATTCATTTCAATGCATGCATGAATTTGCAAGAAAAGAACAGAAATACCCAAGCTCCCAAAATATAAGAGACAGCTGAATAGCAAGGGGGTCAGGGGGTGCTAACCTAGCTACATTGAGGGTGAATTTCCATCTTTATCCTTAAAATACTTGAGTTTTCAAAGGTATAAGGATTGGAGATACAAGACATGGGGCTCCCTCGAGTCAGGGAATGGAACAGAGACCCATTCCTGTCCACCTCTGAGGTGACAGTTCTCAATCAGGGGTGGCACTGTCACACTACTGGATGCTTGTATTTTTGTGTTGCTTTTTTTCGTTTGTTTATGACAATGGATGGGGGAGCACTACAGAATTTAGAAAATTAATCACTTTTTAAGATGTAAACAAAAAAAAATTTTTGCAGAATATAGAGAAAATATTTTTAAACTATATATATTTATTAAATTCTAATTGGAAATTCAATTACACTTCCATGATAAGAAAGAATCAGAAAAATAAATTCCATATATTTTGTATAAATATTAATAACAACCCACACATTATTGATGGATTCAACCAAAATTTCAAACATAAAATTTTCAGAGTACTGAAAATATTTTAAACTTACGTGTAAGCAAACAACAATTTCTAAAGCATATAAGATGTGATTTTCTTTTTATTACATAAATACCTTAATTTGAATATAATTTCTTAAATCATATACTTAAATATATTCTGGCTTCTACTTAACAAGGCCACCTTCAGAAACTGTAAGATAAGAGACTAGAGAAATTTGCATATTTTATCTTCAGTCTCTTTGATGTGGTTTGTGAAGAGGAAACATCTGTTGGCATAAATAACAGCTCATCTGAAAGCACAGAATGAGATCTTTAATAATCAATATTTTGTATTCACTGAAATGTCAGTATTTATTTTCTGCTTCCCATCCTGGTTAACTTCATAATCCTCTCTGTGGATTATGTGTTAAATTTATTCACTAGAAAGTGTTAGGTAGAATTGAAATTGGCACAGTGTTTGTGGTTACACAGAGCTAGAATGAAACCCCAGCTTTTCAATATCTGTCTGACCAAGGAGAAGTGCTTAACCTCCTGGAGACCGTGTAATTTTCATGTTTTAAACAGAGATAAATATGCCTCTTTTACAGGATGAGTGTAAGAATTTATTAATAATGCATGCAAAGCCTCTAGCATAAAGTAGATTTTTTAACGTATAGCTATTATTATCACTATACATCAGAATTACCTGTGGTATATTTTAAAACTTCAGACCAGCCTCTAAGAAATTATATTGTCTAGGGATGACTGCAGATATGTAGAAATAGCAACAGAGACATTCTTGGTTACATTAGTTTAAGGACAGTTATGTAAGTGGCTTTTGTTTTATCCATAATTCTTTCCAAGCTTTACACTTTGTAAAAGCTTCATTTTTTTTCCCCACAGGAGCCTCAAATTAAGATATAATTACTTTGGTAAATACATTGTGTTAGAACGTTTCAGAGGCTTGATTTTCAGACATTTTTCAAAACAATTGTAATAGGTCTTCTACCTTGTGTTACAAGTAATTAGACTGAGCTTCAGTTAGATGAAATTAATTTTATAAGATGATACAAGTAGTAAGTACAGAGGTGAAATTTGAACTCAGGTTTATAAGATCTAGAGTTGAACCCTCTTTCAATACCTAGCTCAAATATCTCCACATTTTAACTTCTTTCACCAGGTAGATATATGGTTTCTACTTTAAGTCATCCTTGCATGTTTTACCCATCTACATTATGACTTTTCACTCTAATCTGTACTTCCCTGCTTACACAATTTCTCTAATATACTGAATGTGGGATACTGCAGGGAAGGGACATTTGTTATTCTGTAACAACACACTATATGCTAGCTTTCAAAAATAATCGAATTGTTAAATAATTTGTGCTTGGCACCATTTCCTGTATTTCCCATGAAAAAATGCATTTGACAGGGACTCAGGGGTAGGTTGATAAACCTTAAACTCTATGACTCAGATTTTACTAGAGGAAAGCTATGTCATCAAAATAAACAAATAATCAGTAGAAATTACATTTTGAAATGTATCTACATGATTAGATTAAGTCAGAGGAAAGTTCAGACATTCTTTTTTTTTTTTTTTAAGCTCTTTATTGGAATATAATTGCTTTATACTCTTGTACAAGTTTTTGAGGTACACCAAAGTCAATCAGCTGTATTTATACACATATCCCCATATTCCCTCCCTCCTGCGACTCCCCCCCACCCTCCCCGTCCTGGCCCCCTAAGGCATCATTCATCATGGAGTTGATCTCCCTTTGTTATACAACAACTTCACACTGGCTATCTATTTTACAGTTGGTAGTATATATATATATGTCTCTGCTATTCTCTCACTTCTACCAAGCTTCCCCTTCGCCCCCCACCCCCCCCAACCTCATGTCCTCCAGTCCATTCTCTGCATGTGCATCCTTATTTTTATCTTGTGAATGGGTTCATCAGTACTATTTATTTTTCCAGATTCTGTATATATGAGTTAGCATACTATATTTGTTTTTCTCTTTCTGGCTTACTTGTGAAGAAATATTTTCTCTTTACATCAGGCTGCAATGCATGGGCCAAGAGCATAATCTGAGAGAACTCAGCTATTTATTTAAAGTAAGATTAGAACTCTATGATGTTGGGCAGATTTTTTCTATCTTGGAGTGTTAAAGATTTTTATTTATTTTCTTTATGTCTCATGGTATTATAAATATGTTTCTCTTTTAGAATAAAATAATTTCATTAAACAATTACAAACTTACTGAAAAGCTGCAAGTACCATTTGCAAATGGCAAAAGCTGCATGAACCATCTGATAATAGACTGCCCGCATGATGTCTCATTAGAACCAAACACTTTAACGTATTTTCCTACAAACAGGACCTTTTTTATTATATCCTCTCAGTTTAGCTTTCAAAAACATGAACTTAACAATGAATCACTGCTAACATTTATTTCTCAGACATCATTCGAATTTTGCCAGTTGTTCCAATGATGTCATTTGTAAGAAAATGAATCAATTTCAAACCATGCGTTGCATTTTACTCCTTTATGTTATGTTTCTCTTAGTCTCCTGTTTGCTTTTTTTCCTTAGTTTTCTGGACCCTGATACCTTTGAAGATCACATGCCAGTTACTTTGTAGAATGTCCCCCAGTTTAAGTATGTTTGATGTCTCCTCATGGTTACATTCAGGTTAGGCTACCTCTGCAAGTGTGTCACCTTTGTCAGGGTTATCCATGGTCAAGGCAAGTCTGGATCTATAGGCACAGGCTCCAGCACCTGATGGGAATAATAAGCCCAAGATTCACATATTTCTTAATACGTGGCTTCTCTAGACTTCTCTAAACTTTGGGCCTTGGCATTTCTTCTAAAGCACTCACTCAACCCACATAACACTCCTGTTTTTGGTTTTTGTTTTGTTTTGTTTTGTTTTAGCCTAGCTTAGTGAACAGCTTTCACATAATCTCAGCCCTGACAGAGAGCTGAAACTGGTTTATTGTATTCGGGTTCTCTGGAGAAGTATAACCAATAAAATGTATGTGTGTGTGTATACATATATACACACACACACACATATATATATATACACATCAGTGTCCAAAATCTGATGGAGGAGATTGGCAGGACTGATTTTACAGATGAACTCTGAAGGCCATCTGCTGCCAGAATTCCCTCCTCTTGGGAGAGGTCAGCCTTTTGTTCTGTTCAGGTTTTCAATTGATTACATGAGAGGCCCACTCACATTTTGGAGAATAATCTGCTTTAATTAAAGTCCATTAATTTAAATGTAAATCTCACCCAATTTCCCTCACAGAAACATCTAAAATAATGTTTGTCCAAATACCTTGGCACCATGGCTCAGTCAAGTTGACACATAAAATTAAGCAGCACAGTTACCTACTCATCAGATAGTCTAAAGCTCTCTTATAGCAGATGTCCCAAGGCCCATTCTTTTCTCTGGCAAGACTTTCTGTCCCATGTCTCCACTGTAACACAAGTGTATCTAGAGACTGTCAGAGCTGGAAACCAGCTGAGAAGTTATGCTATACTACTCATTTCTGTTGCTTCACATCCTCAGGAGCTTCCCGGGTGAAATCTGAACCTGGCCCCTATATATAGAGGGCAAGGGAAGACCAAAGAAGGAGGCAGACACCACTGCAGATGGTATGTGGCAGGTTTAATTGGCAAGGTAATTTACATACCAGGCTTGTCTTGGGCGGCTGCAAGACGCGTAGATCTCTGCACCCGCATGCCAGAATCTTAAAAGTTTATAGAGAGGCCTTAACTGGGTTTAATCACATATTCAGTCCAGATGGTCTGAATACCTTATTCTCTTAAGGCTACATCCTTGGAACAGCTCCCACTGTGGGACCAGTGGGCTGAATGTACAGTCCAAGGATAGGGAAAGGGTGAGGACCCTCCAATCACCCAGGTACAGCTCGTGGGTCAACCAGTAGTCACATCCTCTTGATGACCTTCTCTGACAATTTCACAGGTGCAGGATTTAAGGACAAGAGAGGGGTTATGATGTTCTCAATGTAACACTGCATGTTCAAGTCAACAACGTATTCTCACACCTAAGATATTCTTATTGCTATAATTTTCTAAATATTTCCATTGACACTGAAAACAATGCATGTTAGTGCTAGGATCTAGAATCGAACATTTTGGTGCTCTGCAACAAAAGTAAGAGTTCTTTGAAAGTGTATATTCTATATCAAAATCAATATAAGATTTGCATTCTCATAAAATATCTGTGCATTTATTTATTTTCTGGCCATGCTGTGAAGCTTGCAGGATCTTAGTTCCCTGACCAGGGATTGAACCCGGGGCCCATGGCAGTGAAAGCATGGAGTCCTAACCACTGGACCACCAGGGACTTCCCACATCTGTGCATTTTTTAAACTAAATGTCTTAAAATAAAAATTTCTCCAAATCTTGGTAGAAAATTCATGATCTAATAAGAACCTTTCTTGGGGCAAAGGCTTTCTCTATAAAGAGCAATCCACTGTTTTCTGCTGATATCTCAATTTTGCATTCTCCTTTTCACTCTCAGATATCCATAGAAACCCGCCTTCCCACAGAAGAATCTCCATAGCCACCAGCTGAGGTAGGGTCTGCAACAGTATTTGAGAAAATTAATCAGTAACAGGGCTTTAGCAACAGGATCCACACAGTTAATCTCACATCCAGTGCAGATGGTACCAGCTCCTGGACTCGAGGAAGAATAGACATCATCAGAATCATAATGGGAAAAAAAGCATGGAAGTCTATACCCCAAGGTCATCAGAATCACTCAGTGGAAATCTAAGAAAACTCCCTCTGTTTTCACAAACAGATGTCTGTGGGTGTCAGCTTCAAAAACCTATGTAGTTTTTGCAAAATCCACCATCAGGTAGCAGATACTGAGAAAATCAAATTTCAGAATAAACTGGTTGCAGACAATAAAGGATAAACTCACACTCTGTGCAAGGGGAGAAGGAAGAAGAGGTTGATGAGAATGGAATCAAAGGTAAGGAATCAAACTGGTCATGATGCAGGTGAGTGTATGGAAAGAAGGCAATCTGGGTCCTGAAGAACAATAGCAATGTAATTGTGAATACTATGAGGAAACAAATGATATGATTGCCTTGAAATGTGGATTCTTTTTGAAGTACCAAATG
Organism: Hippopotamus amphibius kiboko; assembly: GCF_030028045.1. Lineage (NCBI taxonomy): Eukaryota > Metazoa > Chordata > Mammalia > Artiodactyla > Hippopotamidae > Hippopotamus > Hippopotamus amphibius. Next base: position 139,286,491 of record NC_080192.1, on the reverse strand, counting down.
AGTAATTGCAATCTCAAGAGTAAGCTGTAGTGTATCTAACAATTTTTGAAATTGTGGCTTCTTCTTGAATCATTTATAAAAACAACACTGGGATGAATCACATTTTATTTCTTCACTGATCACAAAATTTTATACATAGAGATATCTCAACTGGATGGTAAATGAACATTTTGATCAAAGAATTCTCCCCTTAAAAGTGTGCTATAGGTAAAGGAATTGTCACACCTGCTCAGGAAAGGTAAAAATGGCAGCTCTTCGAATTGTGCCTTAGTCATTTGATTATATCTCCAATTTAATTGAGGCAATTTGCTTCCAAAAATCATGAAAATTAATTAAGCTCATGGTTCTGGTAGAATTTAATCCTTAAATTAAAATATTTAGCTTTATTCAAGCATCCTTAATTTACAATGAGATTAGTTTATTGAATAATTCTTTAAATGAAGTTATGTTGTATTTAGCATTTAAATGCAATGTGTGGAGCCTATTCTTTGTAATACAAAGTCTCTAATTATTGTAGTCTTACAGCCATATTCATGCCATTTTATGTTTTTATATAGCCTTCTTGTAAAGGGACACATAGAGGAAAATCATAGTACAATGGATTAAGAAATTTTCTTTTTCCTATTTTACCAAGTATGTTTTAAAGCATTAAAAGAACATTTGCAAATGACCCACAGAGACTCATGTGTGTTTCTTCAAACGTACGATAAAACATGAATTTTTAATATTGCATAATTCTCTAATAATGAATCAAGTACTCAGCATCATGCGTATTGTATTTAGTCTTTGTGCTTTGACTAAAGTGCTGGAATAATGTCTTTTTGAGATAGTTACAAATAAAGTAATTCATGTAATTATTCTGTAATAATGTAATTGTTGCCATGTAGACTATAGAACATAAAGAAGCATTAAGTAATTGTAGGGTTATTTATGGCTTGAAAATTGTCTGGCAATTATGCTAGAGGTAATAGTAGCATGGAATTCATGGCTTAATTGTTACTTGATTTTAAAATGTAAAATGTGTTTTTTTTTATTATAGACCTAAGCACCTAGCCACATAATTATATCACATGCTTTGCATAGAATGGAAAACTAGGCACAATCCAACAGAGAAAGATATTCTTCTACTCAATTTTAAGTACTTGAAAAATTAGCTATTTTAAAATTGGTTATGTCACTCAATCTCAATTTCCACATTTTTAAAACTAAGAAGTTTGATTTAGATAGTTATACGACACTGTTCTTTAGGATACTTTAAGTCTTGCGTATGTGTGCACATGGGTGGTAGTACCTCCTCTGTTCTTTCAAAGCATCATTATCTAGGAAGCTGTCACAGTTTTTGATAAGATTATCAGAACTTGGCATACATGATATATTCCATCTCTTGTACCAATGTGAAAACTTACTTTTTGAGAATAAGATACAGTCCTTTTGGAAAACTTAACTGAGAAACATAGTTGACAGTCACAGTTTATATTTATCAGAGGTAAAGTCTGAGATAGAGAAAACTCCCCCTCCCTAATGCCTATCATTCTCAGCCTCATCACAGCTATCGACCTTGAATCCATCAGGTTCAAACTCATTCGCCCCTTTTTACTTTGTTCAGTCAGCAAAGCAACATCCAGATCCCAGATCACCTTTCACTCCCACACTTTATTCCTTATAAGGCTCCTGATGTCCTTATTCATACCTTTTCTCACCTTTTTCAAGATTTATGGCCATTCCTCAGAACACTTGCAAATCAGTTAATTTATTGATTTGTTTGAAAAAAATACTACCCATTTTCAATTTATTTTAAGAAAATTGTTTATGTTACAATGCCCATATTACCCAAAGCAATCTACAAATTTAATGCAATCCCCAACTAGTTACTGATAAGATTTTTCATAGGACTAAAGCAAATAATTCTAAAACATATGGAACCACAAAAGGCCACTAATTGCCAAAGCAATCTTGAGAGAAAAGAACAAAGCTAGAGATTTCATACTCCCTGATTTCAGACTATACTACAGAGCTACAGTAATCAAAACATCATGATACTGGCACAAAAACAGACATATAGATCAATGAAACAGAATAGAGAGTCCAGAAATAAACCCACACAGCTACATTTAATTTATCTAAGACAAAGGAGGCAAGAATATACAATGGAGGAAAGACAGTCTTTTCAACAAGTTGTGCTGGGAAAACTGGACACCTACGTGTAAAAGAATGGAATTAGGATATTTTTATCATACTATACACAAAAATAAACTCAAAATGATTAAAGACATAAAGGTAAGACCTGAAACCATAAAATTCCTAGAAGAAAACATAGAACATTCTTTCATATAAACGGTAGAAACATTTTTTGGATCTGTCTCCTATGGCAAGGAAAACAAACACAAAAAATAAACAAATGGAACCCAATTAAACTTAAAAGCTTTTGCACAACAAAGGAAACCACTGACAAAGCAAAAATGCCTGCTGAATGGGAGAAAATATTTGCAAATGATATGACTTACAAGGGATTAATATCCAAGATAAACAGTTGACACAAACCAATATTTTGAAAAAATCAAAAAGTGAACAGAAGACCTGAATAGCTGTTTTTCCAAAGGAGACATTACAGATGGCCAACAGGCACCTTTAAAGCTCCACATCACTAATCATCAGAGAAATGCAAATAAAAACCACAATGAGGTACAATCTCACACATGTCAGAATGGCTATCACCAAACTGTCTACAAATAACAATTGTTGGCAAGGATGTGGATAAAAGGGTACCCTAGTACACTTATGGTGGAAATGTAAATTGGTGCAGACACTATGAAAAACAATATGGAAGTTCTTCATAAAACTAAAATAGATCTACCATATAATCCAGCAATTCCATTCCTGGGTACATGTTTAAAGGAAATGAAAACACTAATTTGAAAGATACATGTACCTTAATGTTCATAGCAACATTATTTACAGTAGCCAAGATTTGGAAGCAAGCTAAATGTCTATTAACAGATGAATGAATAAAAAGAGATGTGATATATTTATATATCACACATGTACACACTACCATGGAATATTACTCAGCCATAAAATAGAACAAAATTCTGACATTTGCAACAACATGGATGGACCTAAAGGGTATGTTTAGTGAAAAAAGTGTGACAGAGAAAGTCAGATACTGTATGTTATCACTCATATGTGGAATCTAACAAATAAAACAAAGGACCATAGCAAAGCAGAAACAGACTCACAGATATAGAAAACAAACTAGTGGTTACCAGTGGTGAGAGGAAAGAGGGTGGCGCAAAATAGGGGAAGGATAGTTTTTAAAAAATTTCCATGTCCTGGCTATTGTAAATAGTGCTGCAATGAACATTGTGGCACATGTTTCTTTTGGGATTATGGTTTTCTCAGGGGATATGCTCCGTAGTGGAATTACTGGGTCATATGGTAGTTCTGTACAATGGAATATTACTCAGCCATAAAAAGGAATGAAATTGAGTTATTTGTAGTGAGGTGGATGGACCTAGAGTCTGTCATACAGAGCAGAGTAAGCCAGAAAGAGAAAGACAAATACCATATGCTAACACATACATATGGAATCTAAAAAAATGGTACTGATGAACCCAGTGACAAGGCAAGAATAAACATGCGGATGTAGAGAACGGACGTGAGGACACAGGGCAGGGCAAAGATATGGCTGAAGGGGAAGCCAGGACTCAGTGAGAGAATAGCATTGACATATATACACTACCAAATGTAAAATAGATAGCTAGTGGGAAGCTGCTGCATAACACAGGGAGATCAACTCAATGATGGGTAATGACTTAGAGGGCTGGGATAGGGAAGGTAGGAAGGAGTTGTGGGAGAGAGGGGATATGGTGATATATGTATAAATATGGCTGATTCACTTTGTTGTACAGCAAAAACTGGCACAGCAGTGTAAAGCAATTATATTCCAATAAAGAGCTTTAAAAAAAAAAGTAAAAGAAAATTTTTTAGTTTTTGCTCTAAAAGAAAGGTAGCTTTTCCTGGGGGCACTGATTCCCCTGCTAGACTCTCAACTGATTGTTGTTCATATCTCCTTCATCCCTACCTCCTCTCATCCAGCAAAGCATCTTCTTATGCCACGTGGTAGTTTCCAGATTTCTTCCTCCCCCTTTCTTTGCCTCAATCAACCCACATGAAATCTGGTATCAGCAAATTTGTCACCCTCTACCCCTCATTGCTGCTGCTTTCCACCATCTCCTAGAATAGCTTACTCCATTTCTCAATAGTTTTATTTAGGGGATAACTGTCACTCTTAACAAAACAACCCATATCTTAGTCGTTGATTTAAATGTGTATGTAAATTCTCTTTCCACAACACTGGCCTCTCAGTTTTTTAAACAGCTTTGCTTCAACAACCCTTTTTTCCATTCTACGCAAGCCACTCATTTCCAAGTATATGTTAAATTAAAAAAAAAAAATCCTTTTATGACAACTCCTCTGGACAATGGTGCTACATTTATTAATTAAATATTGAGTACATTTCAGTTGCACATTCTTACATCATATTCAATAAGTAATTTAAGAAGCATAAGACTTTGTCATTTTCTTCAACTATTTAAAAGTGGTAGCAGACACCCAACCACAAGACTGTTATGGGATCGCTCTTTGTGGACCCTGAAGTGGACCCTAGTTCACGTTTCTATAGATATTCTTTATCAAAATTGAGAAAGGTTTCCTCTGTTCCTATCATGAACGAGTGTTGGATTTTGACAAGTGCTTTTTCTGTGTCTGTTGATATGATGGAATACATTAACTGATTTTCAAATATTGAGCCACCCTTACATACCTGGTATATGTCCCACTCGGCCATGGCGTGTACTTATTTCTATACTTTATTAGGGTCCAAATTGCCAATGTTTTGTTGAAGGTTATATTTCTAAGAGCTATTGGTGTGTTTTTCTTTCTTGTATTGTCATAATCTTGCTTTGGTATTAAGGTAATGCTGGTCTCATAAAATAAGTTTTGAGTATTTTCAGTGCTTCAATTTTCTAGAAGAGATTGTAGAGAATTGGCATCATTTCTTCCTTAAATGTGTAGTAGAATTCACCAGTTTAACCATGCAGTCCTTGAGCTTTCCTTGTTGAAAGGTTACTATTAATTGATATACTTTTTTATAAACCTAGTTTTCTTTTTAACAAAGCTAGTAAGATTGATGATGATGGTGATGATGATTTGTGAGTCTAGTAGTTTCTATCTCATAAAGAATTAGTTCATTTTACATGTTATCAACTTTGTGTACACAGAGTTTTCATATTATTCCATTATTGTTCTTTTACTATCTGTGGGATAAGTAGTAATGGTCCTTCTTTTACTTCAGATATTGGCCATTTGTATCTTCTACACTTTTTATTAGTTAACCTGTTAATTTAACATAAATTTCATTAATATTTTCGAAGAACGAATTTTTCGATTTATTAATTTTCTCAATTTTCTTGTTTTCAATTACACAGATACCTGATCTAATTTTTTTCTTTTACTTTATTTAGGTTAACATTGTTCTTCTTCTCTAGGTTCCAAGGCCAATTGCTTATAATATTAATTAGACTTTTCTTCTTTCCTAATATGTGCATTTAATTATATAAATTCCCCTTGAAGCACTACTTTCTCTGCATAACAAACATTTTGATAAATTATGTTTTCAACTTCATTTTGCTCAAAATACGTCTTAATTTCTCATGTGAATTCATCTTTAACCCATTTTTATTTGTAAGTATGTTGTTTCATTTCAATATATGTTGGGATTTTCAGCTATCTTTCAATTATTGACATATGATTCTGTTATAATCTAAATATATACTTTGTATATTTTTTGTTACATTCAATATGTCTTAATTTAAATGTGTTTTTGGCCCAGAAGGTGGACTATCATCATGAATGATCCATGTCAGCTTAAGAAGAACATGCATGAGGCTGCTACTGAATGGAGTACTCTGTAAATATCGTATCATCAAACTGATTGATAGTGCTGTTCAGGTCAACTCTATCACTACTGATTTTCTGCCTGTTAAATCTATCAGTCACTGGAAGAGGGATGTTGAAATCTTCAACTGTAATCATGAATTTGTCTATATCTGTTTGCAGTTCTGTCAGTTTTTGCCTCATGTATTTTGATGCCCTGTTGTTGTATACATACATATTAAGATTATAATATCTTCAGAGAGGATTGACTCTTTTAACATTGTGAATACTCTCTCCTTACTTAATACCTTTTCTTTTACTGAAGTCGGCTTTGTTTGAAATTCACATAGCTACTCCATTTTCTTTTGACTGGTGTTTGTTTCTCCCTTTCTTTACTTTATCCTATCTCTATCTTTATATTTAAAGTGGGTTTCTTGTAGACAATGTACAATTGCTTTTTATCCACTGTGAAAATCTTTGTTTTTTAATTGGAGTATGTGGACCATTCACATATAAAGTGAATATGGTTTAGTTGGATTAGTATCTTCCATACTTCTGTTTGTTCTTTTGTTGCACTTGTTTTTGTTTGTTTCTTCTTAATTGAGAATTTTGTATAATTGCATTTTCTGTATTTTCTTAGCATATTGACTATAATTATTAAAAAAAAAAGAAAAAAAAACCTGTTGGTTGCCCTAGAGTTTGCATCTACATATACAATTACCTAACTTTATTTTCAAGTTACTCTACACCATTTCATGTGTAATGCATGTACAGAGTATCCCTAATTCCTCTGTTCCATCTCTAAATTATTTTTATTAATTCACTTATCCATGTGCTATAATCATGCAATGCATTGTTACTATTATTACTTTAAACAAACTGCATATTTTGGATGGACTGATAATAATAAAAATATTTTATTTTAACTTTATGTATTACTCCTTCAAGACTTTTTCTTTTTTCATGTAGATCAGAGCTTGTGACTATATCATGTTCCTTTTCCCTGAAGAACTTTATTAATGTATCTTGTGGAAAACATCTGCTGGTCATAAAGTCCATTTCTTTTTTCATTTGTGGTCTGAGAAAGTCTTTATTTGTCTTTCATTTTTGCTGGATAATTTTGCTGAATATAACATTCTAGATTTGTGTTTTCTTTCTTTCATAACTTTAAATATTTCACTCCACCGTCTTCTTCCTTACATGATTTCTGACAGGAATTGTGCTGGTTGGCTGTAGTTTTTATCCTTGTTCCTCCATTGGTACGGTTTTTTTTTTACCTTCTTAAAAAAGATTTTGTATTTATCTTTGTACAGTTTCAATATAATAAACTTAAGGTAGGTTTTTGCTTGTTTGTTTTCTGTATTTATGCTGCTTTGTGTTCTCTGAGCCTCTTGGTTCTGTGGTTTGGTGTAAGCCATCATTTTTTCAAATATTTCTTTCAGTTCCAATGTTTCATTTTTTTGCTTTTTGACATACCAATTACTTGTATGTTACACCTTTTGGAATTTTCACACAGTTCTTACATATCTTGTTTTTTCTTTCATTCTTTTAATCCTTTTTTTTTTCTCTTTGTATTTCTTTTGGGGAAGTTTTTATTGACATATCTTCAAGTTTACTGATTCTTTCTTCAGTCAGGTCCATTCTATTACTGTGATTTGCAAAAACATTCTGCATTTCTGTTACATCATTTTTAATTTCTAGCAGTTTTTCTTGGAATTTCCAGCTGTCTACTTACATTATCCACCTGTCCTTGCTTTTTGTCAAATTTTCCATGAAAGTACATAACATATTAATCATCCTTATTTTAAATTCATTTTCTAAAAGTTCCAAATCTGTACCATACCTGAGTCTGGTTCTGAGGTTTGCTTTGAGTTTTCAGACTGTAATTTTTTTGTTGAAAGCTGAACATATTGTATCAGGTAATATGCTTTAGACTGAGATTTTATGTTAATCTGGTTCTGAATTGGCCTATTTTATATTTTTTGGTTAAAGAAGATATAGAATTTTCAAATTACTCTGATATCTTTCCTTTATTCTTTCCTATTTTCTTTGGATTTTTCTAAGAACTCTTTCTTAAACTGAGTCTGAGCATTGCTGCTCTTTCAGCTATAAGCCACTGTAATTTCACTGAAGCCCTAAAGATATGGTGGTAAGGAGTGGGAAAAGGGAAAATAATTCATAATCTTAGTATTAAATCTCAGTCTTTCCATGGGCCTATGTTCATGGGCTATGACTTTCAAAGTGTTTCAAAGTTGTTACGTTG